>NC_092857.1:71674386-71946886 GCF_039878825.1 Excalfactoria chinensis | reverse complement strand
ATGCAAAACGCACAGAGCTTCACAAAGGATTTGTCTTTTGTTTTCCAGAGAAATCCAAGAAGGCCGCTTTCGACCAGGATTCTGATGTGGAAATCTTCCAGTCAGGCTTTGCCTCCGAAACTGCCCCGAAGCCCCGGACAGGTCGGGCTAGCAAAGAAGTGAAATATTTTGCAGAGTCCGATGAAGATGATGATTTTGATATGTTTAATTAAGTGCCCAAAGAGCACAAAGAGGGACCGACTGCTACACGGGTGCTTTTTTAAAATAAATAAATAAAAATAAAAATAATATATATAATAAAATAAATATATATAAATAAAAAAAATAAAAAAATCCACTAGTGCTTTAAATGAAACCTAAGAAACTGACACTTTAAATCTGTTAACCATTCTACCACAGTTTTCACTCTGCTTCACGGTGATTTAACAAGGCCAAGAAGGCAGATTCTCTCCTTGTGTTTCTGGAAGTCCTGTCTGTACTTCCCTAGCACCTGGAAGGCCGCGTAGCCCAGCTCGTTCCTGGTGGTCGACTCTTAAGGAAATACCCTGGACTCACCCATTCGAAAGCTGTACATGAGTCGGCTGGTTGTCATCCCATGAAGTTTCCCTAATGGCTTGTGAATAAGTAAACAAAAACATGGTAACACTGAGAAGTGTTTCTGCCTTGGAGGCTATCATTACTGTAGCAATGCAGTAGTTAATGGTGTAGGTAGGTCACCAGCCAGGTAATAAACCACTTTTTCAATTTTAAAGTGACGTTAACAGTGGAACCAATGACATCTGAATAACTGATCTGGCAGTTAATGCTGACACCGATGTCTTTTCTGCGAGTGCAGGGATTTTCGTGTACTTTTTACAAGGAAGGAGATGCAAACTGAGGGCATCAAAGAGTAGTTTTCATATTAACTAATCAGACGGTCCTTGGAATTTGCTTTTATGGATGTGTGCAGTAGGTCCGTTTCATCTGGTTGGTGTCTTGATTGTTTTAGGTATGAGAGACAAAAGGAAAGCACCAAACATCCAGTACAGAAAGTGCAGCCATACATCTGTATGTACAAAGTCATCAGAAATGCAACCAGAATTGAAAGTCTGAGATCTGTCTTGTCACCATGCAGTCTTGAATGTTCAGAAAACAGAAGCTTAGCTAGTTTTATTTTCTCTTTTCTTTTTTTTTCTTTTTTCTTTTTTTTTCTTTTTTTGCATGAAATGGCTGATTTAGAGTTTCAAAAGTTTGCATTTTCTATTTTAAAGAGTTTAAACAGCAAGGAGTATATATCGATACATATGAAAATGTCTTGGTCCTTGTTGAGTTTTTATCTATCTATATATATACATATATAGATATGTATGTAGATATATATACATATATAAATATATATTAAGTCCAGAAAGTAAGCAGCAGTAAAAATGTTTTTTCTTGCTTTTCATCCCTGTACATAAGGTGTTAGGAATGTCTGAAGTAGCTGGAAAATGTCTTATTGCACCATAGGGGATTGACTGACACTGCTGTTATCCACCGAGCTAGGTGAGATACTCGGGCTGTGTTCTGCAGTGTTTCCATTGGAGGTTGGTGTCAGTGGTTCGTGTCCTTCAGAGTTCTCCAACACTTCCTGAATAAGAGGTGGCATGGGTCCAGGAATATCCATTTTCAGCGTAATGACACGTTCCGCACCTTAAAGAAGAAAACAAATGAGAAGTCCTCTCTATTAGGATGAGTTGTGCAGTTTCTTTTTCCATAGCATCATCGGTAGTAATTTCAGGGTATGTTATTTTAACGGCTTTGATGTCTCTCTCTCAGTTCTGCATACAAAATTACGTAAGTAAGTGAGCTCCTTCAATTCATGGCAGGAAAATGGAGCAAGATGAGCTCTCCTTAACAAACTGATTTAAAATGGTGCTCACAGCAGCCAACAGCGCAGTACAGTAAATTAGATGAACCGCGTCTTTTCCCAGAAGGAACCAAAATGTTGCCGTGTGCAATCATAGTTCAGAACCCCCCTTGCCCAGGTTCTAGCAAAACCTCCTCTAGGGCCAAGAAGACCACCGTGACTCATCAAGGAAGGTGGCAAAAGTGGCGTTTATTAGGAGTAATCAACACCTTATATACCTTAATTACTTCGTCTACACCCCCTAGGGTGCACGTTTGAAATGCGCGCCCAAGGTACATCACAAGGTAGGGGACGGAAGAGGAGGGGCTACTACCGCGACACATCCCGAAAAGCGCCGCTACTGCCTACATGCCTACAACATCTCCCCTCCTCCAAATACTACAAGGTTCAGCCTCGTTAGCATCTACAACATCTCCCCCTCCCCAAATACAACAATCTGCCCCCTTACGGTGTAACCACTAAAATCCCAAATATAGTCTTTTGCAAAGTCTACAGTATTCTATACACTAATAGAAATACTTAAAGAAGCCCATTTGAATTATCCGTCTTATTTGCTAAACCTTAATATATTATGTATAACCTTAAAATATACTCTAAACATAACTAATATTATATGTTACTCTATATAAACCTTAACAAACTCTATATAATATAGTCAGTAGCATAAGGCACAACCGTGTTAAGAAAAGCAGCACCACAACTGGATGGAGCAAGTGATTAGATAGTCCTCTTGCTGTCAGGAACCATTCGAGAAGCAGTTCTCGTCCGTGATGTTTTCCATCCCTCTTCATTCTTCTTAGGCATGATGCATCTTCTCTGTATGGTGAACAATAGTCAAAGTCTTCTGTCCGTAGCCTCGATAGCGTCCATCAGCTCATCAGCACACGGCAAGATGCACCATCATTACATTAACGTGTAATCGATACGTAGTGACTAGGTAACTAGAATCACACTCTATAGGATAAGAAGAACACATCCTAAAAGATGCAGATTTTGTGTTGGCTTCAACAAAAAATTAAATCAGCTGTGCACAAGCCATCTCTGTACAACTATCAGCAGGGTTAAATTGATTCTGATCATCTTTTGAATCAGTTGCCAAAACCTATCCAACGTTAGCCTAGAGTATCAAATAGCACATGAGAGAAACTGACCAAAGGTTGGTGGCAGAAATGATATTACAATGAATGGTAAGAAGTTCTTGAAAGAAATCGTAGAGCGTTTAGATGGATATACAGAGGGTAAACAGAAATATCATACACAAAAGGTGACTTGTCTTTGTGTAAACAGTTTACTGTATAAGTCTCTGGCTTTCTGTGAGTTGGGCATGTCAGGCTTATATCAGCATGAAGCTGATTTGCAGCACTTGGGTCTATCAGAATCCACAGAACATGGGACTAAGAGAAGAGGAGTTGTAAAAAAGAGCATAGTTAAATGACTTGTTAAAATTCCTGGAGTGAAAGGCAAGCAGAGAAATATCTCAGGACTACAGCAAAAGGCAGGTGTGCTTTATTTTTATTTATGACTACAGCATAAAGCAGCAGTGTGCTCAGCTCACACCATTAGGAAGGCTGTAATAAACCCTCTGGAAGGCTGCATTGATGGAGTATTTTAACACTTGCTGGACACACTGCAATCACCACTGTTTCATGGGTTCTGTAAATAACATTTGGATATTTCCTAGCCTGCTGCTATGCCATCCTCAGAGAGGCATGTAAAGAGAGAGGTGAGTAATTCAGTGAAGGAACGTGCTGATCATATTCACTGAGCATCCACTTCTGGTTTGGAGCATCCATCTAAGACCTCAGTACTAACAAATGTTTAAGAAGAAGAGGAAAGGAGAAGGAGAAGGAGAAGGAGAAGGAAGAGGAGCCAACCAAAAGCTCAGAGTGTTTTTTCAGTGACATCTTCATGGAAGTAGATGACCCAGAACAGAGAATTGGCTTTATAAAGATGGTGGGATCTTAGTGCAACTAAATAAAAAGCCTGAAAATCCCAATGACTTTAGCTCCTTTAAAATGTATAGAGGAAAAGCCTGGATAACATTTCATTTATACAACGATAATCTTTGGAACCGTCCCATTGGAGTGAGAGGAAGAGGTTGACGTTTCTCAGTATAAATGCCAGTTTCCTTCTGTTGCGATTCAACCCAGCAGGAAGCTCAGCACCACACAAAGTGGGATGAAGGAGAACAGAAGTTGTGGGTTGAGATAAAAACTGTTTTCTAAGACAGAAAAGAAGAACGAAGACAAACATGCGATAACATCACCATCTCTACAGCGCAACTACTTATCGCTCAACACCCAGCTAACAATACAGCTGCCTGCTGACTGATGCCCTGCTAGCAACTCAAGGTTTCACTGCGTGCCAACTGATGCCCTGCCAACTGCAAGCAGCAGCCCCTGCCCACATCTTTACAGCCTTCTGCATCATGTCGTGTGGTGTGGAATAAAGCCCTTGCTTCGTCCAGACCAGCTGTCCCGGCTCCATCCCGTGTGGTGGCGCTTCCCGACTGAGCCCTGGGACTGCAAACATCTCTCAGCAAGAACCACGTTTGTGCTGTCAGCGTTGTCTCAGCTGGAACCAGGACAAATTCTGCATTGAAAACAAAGGGGTCAGATGCTGCTGCTGCTTCTTTCTGCACGTAGGTGTGCGTGTCTGCAGGGATGTCCTTTGTTGCACTTATTCAGAGCAGCGCAAACAACTGAATCTAACCAAAGTGAGCTTGCTTGAAGGATTTGCTACTTGGAGGCAGTTGTATTTGAACCATTTTCCTCGTGTTTCAGGTCTGCTTGTGCTGAAACTCACCGTAAAATTTTGGTGCAGCTTTACATTTTAGTTTGTTTCCTTGTAGGAGAATTGTCTTGTTGAAATAGGAAAGTTCTTTTGAGTTCTTATAGGTGGCCACTGAGAAGTCAAGTAATGTTACTACACAAAAATGAGCAGGTAGATGTAAGTAATCCAACTATTTCTCCTGGTAATTAATAACAGCAATTAATTTTGCGAAAGAACTTGTTAAGAAAGAGGAATTTGAGATTGTATGATGCTCTGCAGAAACCCGTCTTCACCTTGGGGCTGGGTAATAATTTATTTGCAAATGTTCTCATGGAGTTACGTACCGAATTTTGAAACACTTCGTGGACTTTGAGAATGTTGAGCAGTGCTTATGAATGGACATTGAAAACTTTGTCAATAAGGAAAAGTACGCAGGAAAAACTACTGCTATTGCAGGTTGTTGTATTAGGAGACCTCTGTCAACCACGCTGCCCAGAGATGCAGTGGATGCCCCGTCCATCCCTGGAGGAGTTCAAGGCCAGGTTGGATGGGGCCCTGGGCAGCCTGGGCTGGTATTAAAGTGGAGGTTGGTGGCCCTGCCTGCATTTAGGGGCTGTGGGGGGTAATCCACCACCACCAGCTCCTGTTGGGAAATCTGGGAGCTTTTGTTCTGCCCGACACATGTAACTTGAAGTGTGTGCGTGCTGTCTTACTGTAAGCATTAGGAAACAGACGAGTGTATCCATTCAGATCGGTGTATCTCTTGTGGATATTTCATTTAAATATAAACTTCGGGTTACAGAAACTGCTCTGGGACTCCTGTATGCATATATATACGTGCCACGGTTGATTATATGGGTGTGTTTAGGTACACGTATGTAAACATGTGGAATAACATGTCACTCGTGCGCATGTGTTTGCATCTGCAAACAAACAAGCAAAAAAGCAGCAGCTGAATAAATGCATTTACTCTGCTAAGCTGTCGGTGAATTTGCGTTGGTGTGAGCACCTTTAAATCTCAAAATCCAAATAACTCTCTGTAGAACAGTTTATTTTCACTTCCATTTTTAGCTGCCGTGTATTTGGGCAGCAGTTTGCAATGAGATTCAAGGCAGGGAAGGTGGCTCTGTTCCACGAGCCCACCTGTGTGCGGTGGGAGCGCATTTACAGGCACGAAGGGCTGTGAGGTGTTCAGCAGTCGGAGACAAGAATCACGTGCAGGGAGTAACAGTGCAAACACGAGAGTGCGTGGCAGTGTGTGATGAAGGTCTGGCCGTCTGTTTGCTGTTGGCCCTTCTGGATGTCAGGACAGCCAGACAGGTTGTCCTTCATCATGTGCACGGTACTCTAAGGATTGGCTCTTAGGGCTGCTTTGGTTGGGCAGCAATAATTCACTGCGCTCATTAGGATCTCAGCATCAGTCTGTAACTTCCACTTCTCGGTCCTGCTTTGAGTTCCTAGGAGCCCTCGCACTAAGAGCAGACTTTTATAGACCCGACTGGTGCAGAGGCAGCTTTACAGGAGGAAAGTGTGTCCATTCGCTTGCGTTCTGGGCATTAATTAATGAAGGGGCCACAAAGATACAGCGCAACTGACAGGTTCAATCCTGCGTGGAGCCATTTCTGCCTGTGTTCAAAACCTATTTTGTCCTATTTTGAGGTGAATATTTACTGCCAGTAGTGTGAGAAGAAGCCAAGTGTGCTTAGAGGAAACAGGCTGACTGAATAAGGGGGGACAGTGACATCTTGTGCAGTGCTGGAAGGTGGGCCAGCTGCCGCTCAGACACACAGTAACACAGAGTGCTGTGACAGAGTTGGACAGGGATGGACTTTCACAGGACAGCAGCTCTAAGTGCTCTTGTGAGGGACTGAGATCAGGGTTTTTCTCAGGTGTGTGACTGCAGTCGCTGTTCAGTCCATCACAGGGGTGATGCAGTCAGACTCCTGGGGCTAAGGGGCAAGAAGGGCTTCCTTGACAAAGTCCTGGGCAACCAAAACGCTTTGTATGCGGAGCGCCTGTGCATGTGTTTTCATTCCGTTTGCCCTTCACATTGTGGTGCCTCTCTGTGGTTCAGAGCTAAGCAAACCAACCTGCAGCACTTGCTACTTCCTAGGGTGACCCTAATCCTACCTGTTCACCTTTTGGATATTAAGTCTCCGGGTTCTGGGGTTTGTTTGTCTTTTGGATTAGGCTTTCCTATCTCCTAAATGAGAATTAGACAGGACTGATTTTTCTCATGCTGCAGTTAATACATCTTGCAATGCACGCTGCACTTATACTTTGCAAAGAAGTTACATAGGTCATTAGTCTTCCAGCACAGGAGGCGCAGCAGCACTTCATTTGAGTACCCGTGCTTTATTTTGCAAAGTTCCATTTGTGAAAGGCAAACAAAATGCATAGCAGTAAGTTAACAAAACCTGAAAAATAGAGTTTGAACATCAGAAATTGCTGCAGTCAAAGCCATCTGAGAATCCAGGTCTCCAGGAAACAAGTAAAGCAAATCCTCTCCAGGACTGCGTCCTAAAAGGAAACAGATCAGAAAGGTGAGTTCTTCCCCCCTTGGAGCACCCACTCACGTAACGTCCATGTAATTTCTAAGGATGCTGCCCAGACGAAGACTGAGGATGCTTCAGAAGACCTTCCTTGCTAAGCCAAACAGAACAAGTAAGGTACCCAAACATTTAGAGCTAATCTAAACCTTAAAGCATATAGGACCTTACAGCATAAGCCTTAAAGCGTAGAAGCATGACCAGCAGGTCGAGGGAGGTGGTGCTGCCCCTCCACACTCATTGAAACCCCATCTGGAGTACTGCATGCAGTTCTGGAGCCCTCAACACAAGGAGGACTTGGAGTTGCTCAAGCAGGTCTAGAGGAGGGCCATGAAGGTGATCAGAGAGGGCTGAAAGCACCTCTACTATGTGTACAGGCTGAGAGGGATGGGGCAGGTAGCAACAGAATGAGGGGAAATGGCTTTAAACCGGAAGAAGGTGGATTTGGATATTTTGACTACTATGAGAACCGTGGGTACAATGCTTGACAGACTCAGTGTAGTATAATAGGCTTGAATTACTTACAAGGCATGAGAAGTCCTCTGAATTAAGATTGTGAAAATATCACAGACTTGAACAGAAGCACTTTTTCCCCTTGTAGGTAGATTGTTCTCTTTATTCCCTGTACCTAAAAAGAAGTAACAGTGACTCCACAAATGATCTCTCCTAGATAAAACTTACATTTTTATATTATATTATTATTATATTATATTATATTATTATTATTATATTTTATGTCTATTCTTACTAAAGTTATACGGAAATCTTAGCAATCCTTCAAATTCTACCACTTTCTCGTTAATAGAAAGACAGTTCCAAGAGACAATTTTCAGATTCAGGGTAAAGCCAGAGTACCCATCATGTTTTAAATCTCTTCTACAGCCTGGAATGCCATTGTTAACATTAGTACAGCATCTCCAGAAGCACTCAGTTCAGCTTTCCTCATTTATTTCCAAAAGTTACAGGAATGAATTTATTTCTTTAAGCATTTGTGAACTGTAATTCCCCGAACTTGCTTGGCTGTCTGAGCCACGTGTTGATATTTTCCACCTCTTAGTGAACCATTTCACTAATGTGAGTTAAGCCAGCATGTGACATCTGTTGTTTCTCCATAAGTTTCTGTTTTGAGTTTGCCTGGACTTCCAGAGATCCATAAGGATTTTAGTATGGTAGAACAGACCATATAAATAACATAGAATGGCTGAGAAAACACAATGAAAGGAGAAAAAAAGAATAACTGTGAACGTTTATTACCTCTGATGTTAATGCTGATAGACTCTCTCTTCTCCTGTTGTGAAGCACAGAAAGCTCTGTTGCACAGTCTTCATGGAGGCGTCCCAGCTGCAAGAAGAAGACCTATACTGAGGAAGCAGCTTTCAAGTCATCTCACAGCCCAATCTCACCGTGATAGTGTTCTGCTATGCAGCAGTCAGTAATTAGCCATGATTTCAGATGCTTTTTTAAACAGTTAGTGTTATGGCTACCTATTACAAGGAGCAAACAGAAAGAGCCATCCAACTTCAGCAACTAGTCCCTCTGTGGCAACAGGTTCTGAGCTCTGAATTCAAGTACAAAACCTGTCAGCAGATGAGACGTTTTACTAGAGCAGAAGTTCTGCAGAGACACAGCGCCACCCAGTGACCAACGGCAGCCATTGCCTGCAAATACACGGCAACTTCCCAGTATCTGCAGCAACAATCTCCCCACGCGTGCACTTACTGAACCAGTGAACAGCATCAGAAGGACCTTGCACGAGACAAGGGTGACTTAACAGTTGTTTAACTGCAGTCCGCTTCTTTGGGTCCACCTAGTGGGCAGAAACACTCGAGCTGTTACTTACAGCATTGAAAAGAACCGGAGACAATTCTTCTCTTCCTGAGAGCTTCGAGGTGCCTAGAAGCACAAATAGAGACCAGCAGTATTTCATCACCAAAAGGAAGGTCAAACACCTGAGCTGGGAAGAGCAGTTACAGAACCTGTGGTTACAGCAAACGTTCCACGAGCATTTTGTGTTTATGAGACTGCCTAGATATAGCTCAAATGCATACTGAGTGTGTTCAGCTTTCTTTATGAGACATCTTTGGTTTACAGATCGGTTTTAGTTCTACAGCACAATTAAGAACATCCAAGCGCAAGCTGCTTGAAGACTGTTTAATTACTAAAATAGTAATTATTTCTATTACCTGTAACTGGTACCATGTTTTTATTTGAGAATTTTCAGCACAAGGCAACGCTCACCTTTTCTTCATGGCATGGAACAATTTAACTTGTTTAAACACTGAATAATTTCCAGGTACTCCACCAGTGTTTTGAGCTCCTGCAACAGCATCTTGTAGATCCATCTGAATAGAAGCGGCTCTTTTTCCTGTAGCAGCTGGTGAACTAGCAGGGTACTGCGAGGTGAAAGCCATTTGGGAACAGCGTATCTTCCTCTCTGCAATAAAACAGTTTAATGAAAATAAAACAACTAAAATAAAAGAGGATTTAGAATGAACCTTGAACAACTATTTGGGTGATACTGACGTCTCTTTACTTTCCAAACGTAGGAACAGACACATGAGAAATCAGCCTTAAGAATCACTTGAATAAATACAATGGTGAAATGAAGATGTGCTTGGCTGAGGGCAATGCTGGAAGGCAAACTGCTCACAAGAGCTACAAAATGCATGAGATCACACCAGACATACTTTGTTCTGACCACAGTTATGGCACATAGTCGATTTCCTTCAGTATTCCCAAAATGAAATGATGTGGAGCATCACAGGGAAAGAAACACTGCACACAGACACGATGACCCTGATTAGATTCAAGCAGCGGGCTTAAAACAAGTCAGAGTTTTAGATTCCAGGACATTTCAGGGTCTATAATGTGTGAAATTCAGTGACACAACAGTGCCTAGGTGCCTGCGTTTCAAGCAACCTTCAGATCACAGCCACGTAAAATAAAAGCAAATTCGGTGCAGAAATAGCAAGCCTGTATCTTAATACCCGTGAGATTATCCACATTTTTACTGCAGTCTGACTAAGTTCTAAAACTTGCTCATCCCCGTTCACTTACACAAGTTCCACCAATTCAAGCAATGCAGCTCTGAGATCCTGTGTATGTTAGGCAGGTAGAGCTGAACAGTGCAGAAATGATCTCTGACAGCTCTAAGAGCTCCATTCTGCTTGCAAACTCTCAGTCCAAAACTATTCACAACTCTAAGGAAACGAACACCTGAAGCAGTTGGATCATTTGCCATGTGCCGCATTCTGCTTCTTGGCATAAGGATGAACACAAAGAGTTTTATGCTGCCCTGCAGAGATGGGCAAAGTCCTGCTCACAAATGGACCAAGTTTCAGTGCACAGACAGGCCTTTCTACCCACAGCTCAGCATGTTCTGCCATCCGAACAGCAAGGCCTCTTGTCAAGCTCAGCTATTTCCCTTCTCAGTGTATTCTAGCACCACTGATACCCAATGTTATCCTCCTGTAGAGTGCCATCGTATTGTCATCATCCAAAGGAAAAACCCCCACAGCAGAGCATACAGCAGGACACCCATGCTCCAAATATCCGCCTGAAAAACAAAAAGACAAGCTTACAAACCTGAAGCACCCAAAATGGCTTACTGACAGACTGCATTGTCTGTCCTTGCCAAAGCCCACACACGGCCCATGAAAAGCTGGCTCTTTCCCTCAGCAAAAAAAACCTTACAGTCCCAGAGAAAGCACATAACCCTCATTCAATTGCTCTTCCACTCAACTTAGAGCGCTACTAAAACCAGTATCTTCATCTTAGCTCATCACACTGCTGCAGTTCCTTTGACCAGGATTTCACTGGCAAAAATGAAATCAAAGCCATCACAAGGGATTTAGCACAGTTGTGTGTTACTGGCTACGAGAGCCGTCAGCACAGTCACCTGTAAGGCTTTGCTGCTGTTCTACTGATGTATAGGCACAACAAGGTTCACACGCCTCACAGTGCAAATCTCTGAAGCTGCTGTTTTGTAGAGCCCCAAAGCAGTCGCTTGAGACAGTTCGGGATCAGCCAGAGACAAACCAGCCAGCTGTGTGAACTGAGACCAATTGCACTTTTCTAGTCTGCGGCCACTGACAGCTTCTGAGAGCTACCAAGCAATGCAGCCTAGCAGAATTCAGAAGGGAAACCAAGAGAGCCTACCTGAGCTCCACTGCGTTTAAATGCTCCATGCAGAGGGGAGGGAAAGAGGGTAAAACAAACACCGGTCTACATACCTCTGAGCCAGTATCCACTTTGCCCTGGATTAGCTCTGGTGCTGAAGAAGCCGGGCTTCCACAGCATGTGCTCAGGCGGTAATCAAGGCCTCCCTGGAATAACACAAAGAATGGAGAGAAACATTGGCTTTAACAGAGTTGACGTCTTCGGGGAATAACACTTCAGAAGCGTCAGAGGCTTCTTCTCCTGTGTATATTTTCATTCATCTTACATTTTGCTTTCATTCAGTGTGACCTCACTAAGCAAGTATTGTCTAAGACCGCGAGTATCACGTAAATGTGCAGATCTCAAGCTGCTCACTTATCCAGTGCCCTTGGCATGTTGCATTATTTTCCTCAGCTGATCATCTGGATCGTGCCTGTTGGTTGTGCAACAACAGCCTGTCGGCCTTGATTACCTGTGGGAGGCTCCAACTTTGGCCAGGAAAAATTATTTGAGGGTACGTAATTCTCTTTGAATCAGTAAGGCAGCCTTCCCATTCTTTCTTACCAGCACCCATGTCCATGTTAATAAAGGCTTCTGGAAATCAGATTGAAGATCAAGAAGCAATTCAGTTCAAGCATATGCAATCATAGGATCCGTATGTCACCTGCAAAAGTCATTTTATTCTATCCACAATCTCAGCCTACCTACAGTTCCTTAGAAGGTTCCTGAGGCGCACCAACCCCATACTCCGAATACAGACCCTTGCATAAGACAGGTGATGTACCTACAAGGAAAATAGGGAGTCTAGGTAGAGAAAATGATCTAACTGTGCTTCTGAGCAATCTGTTAACCACTCTCACACAGTTCAGGCCATTCCAAACAAGATGCAAGTACATGCCAGCCACAGAAACAGCTTGATTTTAGGGTGTTTGCTTGGACAAGTCCCTGTTGCATATGGCGGTCAAACATGCATTACTTGGGGGCACGTTATGTTTTACTTAACAGACGCTCTTCCCTTTGGCTTTGCACAGAGTCCAAAGTCTATCAGCTCCTAATTATCAGTCAGCAGATTTTCCCGGTGGATGGGAAAGCAGTCAGGATTGATTTTCACCCAAGTGCCCAAGGAAAGACATTTTCTCTTCTGTTATTTCTTGCCGTGGACAGTGGTTCCCAGTCTACTAAAAGCTCGCTCGCTCTCGCCGTCTCAGAGATCTTCACTGACTGCTAGCAACTACCCATCTTCCAATAGCCCAGGTGGGAAATACCAGCTTGTATCTGTTGCAAAGGACCTGGGGACTAG
This sequence comes from Excalfactoria chinensis, assembly GCF_039878825.1. Classification (NCBI taxonomy): domain Eukaryota; kingdom Metazoa; phylum Chordata; class Aves; order Galliformes; family Phasianidae; genus Excalfactoria; species Excalfactoria chinensis. Next base: position 71,934,219 of record NC_092857.1, on the reverse strand, counting down.
GAGGACAAGTGGTGATAGAGCACAGGCTGAATGCAAGCCAGCAGTGCGCTCTGACAGAAAAGAAGTACAACAGTGTCATCAGCTGCATTAAAAAGCAGCACAACCAGACCAGGACAAGTCATTCCTGCTTCAACACTCATTGGACCGCATCTACAACACTGTATCTAGTTTTGGCCAGGAAGGATAACAACCTGAAACAGATGCTGTGGATGACCTGCAGCCTGTGCAGGGGGCTGAAGCTCCCACTCAGTGAAGAGAAGCTGGGGAGAAAGATGTTTGTTCAGAGGAACCTCGTGGCAGCTTCTCAATGCCTACGGGGGGCAGAGGGGGCGCGTATGAAGATTGACTGAGGCTGTGGCCAGCAGGTCACGATGGGATAGTGACAGGAAACAGCCATACACCAGAACAGCAGACTAGATAGAAGGAAAAAGCTTTTCAAGCACTGAACGTATTCCCCAGAGAGAACATGCAGCCTCATCCCTGGGAGAAGGCGATGATGAGAGTGGGAAAAGCTCTTGAGAAACTTGGTCTGACGATTCCCAGAGCAGCAGGTTCAGGCACAGATCTCTACAAGTCCCCTCCACACCAAGTTACCGTCCAAGCCTATAAATCCATCAGCCTCTCAGCTGGAAGCCAGTTTCTTCTAAGAGGGATAGACAGTGCTTTCTTTTTCAGAGGGGAAAGGTTCTTTAGATAGAGGGATTTCATAAGATGCCTAGGAAAATGCTCGTGCTGTAATGATTTGCTTTACTGAGAGATACCGGCAGCTTAAAAAATGCAAAGCTCTAACCTACTTGTGAGGAAAGATTCAAGCCTTCCAGTACCTAACCTGTGCTTCAAGTCTTCAGTGACAGAAAATCCACTGGATGGGGCCAGAGGAATGCATCTCACCCCACACACACCCTCTGTATGGCCACCATTTGTTTAAAGGATCACTCTTCCTTGAGGCACGAAACTAGAGCAGTTTACACAACAGACTGACACCACAAGGGCTGTTCTCTAGATACAAACTGCAGCAAAGAGCATAACAAAAAATGGGAAACCAACACTCATATCAGATCTGTGTCCCATGAGGAGCATAATGTTGTACTCCTCTTCCAGAGGAAGATACAAAATCCAGCTCAGCTCCAGAACGTAGTACCAAATAGCAATAAGTATCTAACGTTTCCTGCAGTGAAAGAATTCTAAGCACAAGATGATGAAGGATGTCTGAGTTTCAGCTGGGACTGAATTTTCTTCAGTGTCTGATAGTACGAATGCTTTCATTCTAGAAAAGCAATGTAGACAGCGCGGTGATGCTTGAAGTTGCTGCCAGGCAGCGTTGTGCAGAGCCAAAGTCAATCTCAGCTGAGTGCCCAAGGAAGTGAGAAGGAACAGAATTAGGACAGCTGACTGAAACCGGCCAAAGGGATGTTCCATACCATACGACAGCTTGTGGAAAGAGTTTTGAAGGGGGTAGAACTTCATGTGAATCTCTTCCACTACCAGGAGGCTAACTGGACACGGATTGGTAGGTGGCGAGCAATTGCTTTTGCATTCATCATAACTATTTCCCTGTTCTCTATCTCAGTAAATAATTCCATCTCACTTTGTGTTACTTTTCCCCCCTTCAGTTCTCTCCTGCAGTCCACTGGAATGGAGTGGAGGACTGTGTGATGCTGAGCCACCTGCCTGGTTAAACCACAACAGCAGGGTAACTTTCTCTCTCCCCCGGCAGAAACATAAAAACACGTTAATGGTTATTTATGAAAGACTGACTACAGTTCAGGCTTACTGGTTTGAGGTCTCTGTGGGCATAACCCTGACTGCGAACAGAAGCAATTGCTGAAACAACCTGTCGAAAACAGACTCGAGCTTCCTCTTCCGAAAGGCGGTCCTTAGAAACAGTGGAATCAGAGAGCTGCCCTGTAAGATAAGGTGATCTGAAAATGCATGTAGAAAGTATCAGAGAAAGATCAGTAACAACGGCAGCACAGAAAGCACGGAGCAGCACCGACAGGACTCTCTCCCATTCCCCGTGCTCAATCAGAGCAGTATGCACAAGTGCTCCAGTTACGCCCTGGCTCGTCACTGTGGCAGACCACACCAGCTAAGAAATCTGACCCTGGCCTCAAACTGTGTCACTGAAGCATTGCATTCGTGCTGTGGGTGGCACAGATCACTCAGAAGGTGACAACATTCGGGGGCTCTGGTGTCCCACAGACCTCGCAGATGCTACTTCAAAACACTGAAACAGGTTAGGAATTAAAACCAGTTCTCTTACCGTGAGTGCTGATTAATGGCTTCTACAAAGAGAGAACATGTCACATTTCCTACTTAATTTTCAAACCAGTGAATCTTGAACCCGGTCTCCACTGAGATCTGTCAGAATCATCTCAGCTTTATTTTTATATTATTGTCTACTGCTAAAGATCAAAACAGTAAACCGAAGTGTGGCAGAAACTATTTCTTACCTCTAAGGCTATAAATATTTCTTTGGTGTCTCTCTTACATGATACAGTGGGCAAACATGTGGATGACTTCAGTTCTTCGTGGCATCAGTTTCTGTTTTAGCATGAGGCAAGTCGTCCTTAAGAGACCATAAAAGCAAGCTATGGAATCGCTAACTACTGTGCCATACCAGGTACCACATCTGACTGCTGTGGAACATAAAAAGCACACATGGCACAGTGCACAATTCAACATCAACTCAGCAAAGACTGACATCACTCCATAGAAATTCTGGAACGCAGATCTGCGAAAACTGAACAGAAAAACATTCAGCATTTTCATTGGCATTTTGTGAAAGTTGCTGTCATGATGTTGAACTTCCTCCACTTTACAGCCAGAGAATATTGCCCTCTGAACAACGAGGAACAAGGTTTGTGGTGCTCTGTTCAGCTCTTTCCAGTTCTACAGCCTCTTCCAAAAGGCAATGGGACCAGTAGGCTGCATTCCTATGTACCATCCCAATGCCCCCGTGTTCTTGAGAACTCCGCAACTCCAACAGAAGATACGATCATATTGAAATGCGTTTTGGCTTACCCCTAAAGTAACTTTGTCCATGTCTTTTATTGCAGCTCTTTCACCAGTAAGAAGATGCCGCCTGAGTTTTACCTTTGCAAAACCACCCACAGTTCAAAATACAGATGCTTAAAGTTGAGGGTGAATTCTTCTCTAATGTAACACTACAGGTAAAGCAGAGCACCTAGCATACACTGTGTGTAATGCTTTAATTAGAGGAAGAGGTCATCGGCACCATCAATTTCCAACTGGTTTCAAAAGTTCAAGTTTATACAAATGAAACCTGACTCAGAGAACTGACAAGAGCTGTCAATCTATTCTCAGATTAACTCTGGAGTGGTGAGACAGACTGTTAGGCGTGCTGTTTCTGTACAAAGATGACACTTACCCGTTCCAACTGTTCAATGCAATTCCCAGGACTTGAGAATTTCCTCGTAGCTGTTGACAGACATCCTGAAATGTGCATGAACTGAAGATCCTCCAAGCACGTGCAATGAGGAAGTGCCAGCAGTGTTCACATCCTCCTTAGGACATCTTCTTAGAGGCAGATCCAGCACTGCTCATCTCCTCACCAAGGTGCATCCCCCTCTCACCCGGCAACAACAAAACGCAGTGCATGAAGCTGACTTCCCTTGGGCTAACAATAAGTAACACCCCTCAGGGCTTTGTGCCACAGAGCAGTAGCAGGGCTGGACTACAGCTTTAGGAAGCAGTGGAAGCCTTTCCCTGTATGGTTACAGTGTCCCTGCACGCACCCCACAGCCAGAGCGGTGCAAGCTGAGCTGCCTTGCTGTTTCTTGCACTCATCCCAGTCTCTGCGAATGAAGACTCGGAATGCAGTCAAGGCATTGATTGAGCACGAGCGGGCCTTTATTCAATAGGAGAAAGGAGGGGGTGTGAGGTCTGAAGGAAAGGTGGGATTCATCCTCCCTTATCATCATGAGAGCGGCTCACAGCTCGTGCTGTTGCTTGGAGGCTGGGACTGGCGGTCTGATTCTATGTCCCCCTCCAAGAGGCTCGGCTTCTCCTCGGTGTTGCTGACCTGAGCCTGCATGGTGGTGCTGCTGTCGGGGCACTCGGGCTGTGCTTGGGCTGGGCTGTCCTGGGACCCCTGCACTGGGTCCCAATCCACGCTGGTGCCTGTGGTGTCTGGCAGGCTCAGGTCAGCAGCTTCCGGAGGGATGGGATGAACGAGGGCTTCAACGACGATGATGTTCTTGTCTGCATTGATGGTGCCATATGGAAGGCTCTCCACTGAAATGCAGCACCCTGTGCTTCCTAACAGCTCTTCATTGATGGAAGCACAGGATGCGCTGTCGTAGCATGCCCTGCGTCTTCGGGACACACGAGGGCTCGGGTCACCTAGGAAGGAGTAGATGGACAGCGGTTAGTGTCAAACGTTCACAAGATGAATCATGAAAGAGGTTCTTGACATCTGGCTACGTAGTGGTGGTGGGCAGAAGCAAATAGGCTTCTAGCAACAGTGTCACTGTCTTGACAGTGATCCTCGTGCAGGTCCAGCTCTTGTGTTGACAAGAGACTCATTTGGGAAAGACAGGGGTGAACCAAAGATGTCAGGCACGGGCTCGAATGCCAGAAGGAGGTACAAGCCCACTGAAAGCATGAATCCTACCTGTGCTGCTGACAAGCAGTGTTTTGAAAGCTGGATTTGCACCCTTACCTGCCAGGACCACGACTTCTTCTTCTGAGGGATCCCTGGCACTCAGCTGCAGTTGGCGTTCAGCCACAGGGGATGGTTTGCCCAGACAGAAACAGGAACGCCAACTGCCAGCTGGTGACTCCGTCCTCTTGCTGCGACAGCTTGGTCTGGAGAGAGAAAACAGAGCATGCTGTCAGTCGTGGTGCAGGGTGAGGGAAGAGCTGCTCCGAGCCCTTGCCGACAGTTGCCCGTTCCTGGCAAACCCACCCGACCAATGATGATAGCGGCTGGAAAGGGAAGTCCTCTTTACCTTTCAGATGGAGAATCAATGACCGTGTGGAAGTTCCTCATTACAGCTGTGGGGCCTTCCTCCACCTCAGTGTTGCTGCTCCGTGTCGCAGCAGGAGAGCTGCTCTGGCCTCTCCTCTCAGCCTGTGCCTCCTGCAGCGTGAGCAGCTTTGTGGATGGAGGAGACACCCACACAGACTTGGGCCTGTCCAGAGAGCTGTGCCCTGCAAGGGGAAACCACAGGTAAGAGGGAGGATCAGAAAGCAGCCGCACAGCCATCCCAGTTCTGCATTTATCTCAGACTTGCTAATCCGAGGCACTGGAAGAAGAAGGGCTCAAAACATCTGAACAGCAGTGACGGTTTTCTCCATGTAAATTATGGGTTTGGACACTCTCAGGATCCAGGAACGGGGCACCATATTCTAATCTAAGCCCAGAAGCCTGCAGTCTCCTCAACAGCAAAAGCATTTTCAAAGATCTTGGAGAAGGCCTGGCTTGGATCAAGGTGTCAGATCAACATCAAGCTAATGGAGGAAGACGCTCACCTGCCCTCTCTCCCATGGCTGGCGTGGATGTGGAGGGGAAGAGGACATCTGTATGGCTGATGAGGAACTCCACAACATCTGACTGCATCTGCAGCTCCTTGCACGCAGCTTCTCCGCTGGCGCAGGCGGACTGGCTCTGCTGGGATCTGAAGAAAAGGCAGATCTTACAAGTCACTTCCCCAAGATCATTTCCCCCAGTCTGAATTTCTGTAGCCAAAAACTGACAAGTTGGGCTCTGGAGACTTCCGCAGTGGGCAATCAGCGATGCCACTGACGAAATTCTCCTGGATGATCAGGGACACAGCAGTCCCAGCTAAACAAGTGAGTAGAAACTGTCACCTGGAAATTGTGCCCCTGGGGTTGGGCCAGAGCAGAAGTAAGCATCGTGCTGAAAAAGAAGTTTACCTTAAGAGGTTTGGAGCCCACACTATCGCCAAGTTCTGAGCATGCATGTTGGTGATGGAGCAGTTCCCGGCCAGAGACGCCAAGTGTCTCATAAGGTATTCCAGCGTCCTGGAAAACAAGAGGGGCAGATGTTCAGCACCAAAAAGCAAGCCGTGCTGCAGCGCACAAAACAAACCTCACTTCATGCCGGTTGTTGTCATTGCTACCGTCCCTGAATATGAAGTAGGTAAAACATTCCCAATGCCACCACACTGCAGCACCAAGCCCCAGCACAGCACAGCCGCAGCCATCGGCTGCACCAACCGTGCCCCCGTACCAAGGAACTGACCCAATCAACCGACCCGACGCAGCCTTCAGCCGCTTCAGCGTGCACAGGCATGATGCTGCCAGCGTGAGGCAACACCTGGAATCGCATCATGGCCCTCTGAAAGGCAGCAGGGCTGAACACAGCAGACCGAGCGCAGCACTGACCTGTAGTGAGGAGCGGGCAGCTGCTGGATGGCATCCTGCATGCTGAGCAGCCGCTCCTCCTCCGTAGCAGCGCAAACAGCGTCCTGGAAAAAGGCAGGAAGGGATTCAGACACCAGGCGGGAATAGCAAAGGAAAGGGAATTCTTCCAAGCGTCGTGAATAGCTTAAATAAGCACCTCCTGGCACCACCAAAAGTGGCATCAGCCTGAGGCAGGATGTGGCAAAGACATGCCTCATGGGGCTAACAGAAATAAGACCTCGGAGCTGGGGCACTGCTGCAACCATCAGCCAGGACGCCCAGGGGAGAGGTGAGTGTCATTTCCAAGACATTGCCCTGAGCTTACCGAGAACTTGGCATACAGCTGCTCGGTCAGCAGAGGGTTCGGGAGCTCCCTGAAGTACATCTTGCAGAGGGAGCTCACGCTGTGAATGTCTCGGACGCTGAGCTCGGGAACCTGCTCCAACTCAAACTCATGGCTGCAGAGAAGGACACAGGATTGGGCAGAGGGCTTTGAGAAAGAGGAAAGCAAGTCCAAAGCCACACAGAATACAGTCAAGAAAAGGAAGGGGTTCCTCTGAACGCCCGCAGCATGGCACGTGCCCCTGCTGACAGCTGTGTCAGTCGCAGCACTCTTACCGTAGGCGCTGGATCCTGGACGCCACGCCGGACAGGCGGTAGATCCCCTGCACCACGCCATGCTGCTCAATGAACTCGGCGCACCTCTGCAGGACCTGGGGGACTACAGAACAAGAGCCAGCGGTTAGCTCAGCTTCTTACTCACGTCCTGCTTCAGGCCGTGCTCTTCTCACATCCCACCCAGTATTCCCTTTCATCTTCAGATGCCCAATGGAGGAAGATCTCAGCAATGGGCTGTTCCTTACCATCACGGCCAGAGCGGAGAAGGTGCTCCCCCAGGTCACACCCAAACACCCCTTCCTTCGCCGGCTCCGGCTGCTCCGATCTCTTGGGGCGGGCCTTCACCAAGGAACGAAGGAGGGTGCTGAGCTTGCCCCGTTTCCTCGGCACTGCAAAGAAAGAAAACAAAGAATCCAGTTCATTTCAGGCTTGGATCGGTTGGACGAGGCCGAGCGTAACGCCTTCGACCGAGCACGGAACAACGGGAAGAACATTCCCAACAAGGACACGCAAGAACGGATTTTGCCCATCCCTGCAAGTGCCCGAGGCCAGGTCGGAAGGGGCCCCGGACAGCCTGCTCTCGTCTCCTGCTAAATGCACAGGCTGGCCACCCAAACTGAGGCAGGGGCCTTGGAGCCTGAGGATGATCCTTTAGGCTCCTTCCAAGCCCAAGCCATTCCAGGAGGATTCCGTGACTTCCCCAAGCCCAATAATAAACACAGTGGGATTGGGACAGATCTCTGCGTGTTCCCATGGACCTTAATGCAGTCCTCTTGCTAAGCTTGCTCAACTCGAGCATTAACGAACCCCCTGAAAGCCACGATCTGACCCCATTTTACTAACCCGCATTGTCAAATGTAACATGTGTACCTGGCTTTGGCAATGTATCGACAAGGGACTCGGGAAGTTTTCCGCTGATGAGCTCCACGCACTCACCAGGGAAAAACCCAACCTGTAACAAGAACAAAAAGACAGGAGGGCATTAGCCCGTGCCCAGGGCCAAACGGAAGGTCCTCTGACAGCAACACAGGGCAACCGTTTGCGTCCAGAAGCCATCCTGTGCAGGCAGAGCAGCTCCAACCTGAGATTCCTGACTCTACTGAAGCTGCGCTCTCTAGTTGGAAGCGGGTGCCTACCTGAAAGCCACGCTTGCCTCTCCACCAGGGGCTCAGCTCCTTTGGTGGCATAGCGACAATGCTCACCATGTCTCCCACCTGCAAGAGATTGAAACGTCAATCCCAGCTTCAGCACAGCTGGCAGGAAAGCACAGCTCAAACAACTGCCTGCTTCTGCGCCGCAGAATATCCTAGAGCTTGACAACAATTGCACCAGTGCAGCCCCCAAGGCTTTTTTCCTTTCTAAAACTGAACTTGGAGGCAAAAGAGTCACACAACACACACAGTGCAGCTGTGCAGCAGGAAACAGGTCTAAAAGCAGCAGGCTCTCTGCCAAAGGCTATGGAAGAGCTCCACTTTAACCACGGGCATCAGTTAGCAGGGCTTCCTGAACACATCTGCACCCATCACGCACCGTGGTGTCTGCTGTTGCTCAGAGACCAGGCTCCCATACTGGGCTTGTGATCTGCTTGATCACAAGGTTCAAATGCCCAATCCAACCATACTGGAGAGATGGCTGAACTCCTCCCGGCCCAGCACAAGTCTAAGCTGGAACCGAACCTTCAAAGCTTCACCTCACGAGACATTCTGAAGGGCTCTGAGAAGATTCCTGAGGCGTTCACACCCTAGACTACTCTCCTGTGCCTGACAACAAGGAACGCCTGCAACTGCTTACCTCCAGGGAGAGCTCATCCGGCCCCTGGGCGACGTAGGTCTTGATAACATGGGCTGCCGCAATCGCTGGAACGTTAACAGATGACTCTGCACGCACCAGCTGCGGCTTCCGCATGTCATCAGCCTGCAAAACAGAGCACAGGCCGTGGTCAGCAGCTGAGGACAAACCAGGAGGATTTCAAGGGGAGGAGCACATCTGCAGAGAAAGCTGCAGGCAATGCGCTCCGTCCTGATCAGGAGCACTTCAGAAGGAGCTGCGCGTCTCATGACAGTCCTTTCTCTTCCTGGCGTGCAGTGCCAGGCCATGCCAAGATGCATCTCTCTCTACCCAGACTCATCAGCAATGGCACTGGCACAGACAGGTGGCCAGGCCCTTTTTGGCCCATTCTTTCCGGCAGGAGAGTACATCTGCAGCTCCCTCTGCTGGCTCAACACAGGGAACAAAGACCAGCCGGAGCTTCACACTGTACCTCCGTGCCCGCCACCTCAGGCTCACTGCTGATCTCACTGCACGCGATGCCCATCCCAGCAGGTGTGACAACCTGGAACAGAGCAGAAACACACTTCTGTTTATCTAGTCACACAGCACAGTATGGAGAGACTTCTGCAGCTGGAGGGCAGTGGAAAATCCCACCCGTGACCAGGGTCACATCTAAGCTGGATGAGGCTGTGTTACTAAACACGCTGCCACACGGCCTGCAAAACCATGCGGGGGGACAAAACACGGCACTTACCCGGCAGAGAGATCACCTCAAGCTATCTGCAGCAGTTCCTTGTCGCTTTGCTCAGATCTTCTGAGAGCAAAAGCTGCACCGAGGACGTGGGCAGAGGGTGGGGAGAGGAGAGAGAAAGAGCAGGTTAATGAGCAGGGCTAAGCCAGCCATGGAATAATGCACACGGCCCAACCGTCCCCATCCACATGCTGCAAGACATGCTGAGTCTCAGGCTACGTGATGCCTGTCTGCCCAGCAACTAGACGATGCTTCCACAACTGAGCAAAGGAGACAACGGAAGAAGCACGGGACGGGTGCTACCTTTACGGACACCCCCTTTGGAACGTGTCTACCGGGGGAAAATGACGTCTGATGCTCAAGAGTAAGCAATGCGGTGCTGGGAGCTCCGACAGCCAGCACTTCTCAACACCTCACTGCCCACCCGTCCATCCCACGCCGGCTCAGCTTACCTACAGGATGCTGCGCACGATGGTACTCAAACAAAGGCACTAAACGCACAAGAACAACAAGCCAACCAACCACTCCGAACTCCAACTCTCCCACAAAGGAACACAGAACGCACCGCTCCTCCCCTCAGTCCAGACGCTTATGACATCACCAACGGCCACCAGCCTGCTCCACCATGACCCCCCACAAGGGGGGGAGGCAAGACCACGGGGTCACATCTGATTTCAACAACATTCACCACACACTCCAGAACTCAGGCTGGGCTTGGAATTATGTCCTGGTGTGGCAGCGCAATGGGAGGTGTTTGGGCACAGCTGAAGAGCTGGCAGACACCTGTCGTTTCCAAAGGAGGGTGCCAGATTCACTCTCAGCACTCTTTTGCAGGGCTCTTAGGGATGCTTCAAACCCATTTTCACTGCCTACGTCATTTCTAGCAAGTCCAGCCGACAAATGCTTGCTTTGTCTGGGTAACGCCTCTGCGCATCTACGATCATGAATGAAAAATAAAATAAAGTGGGCACGCAACCCTATGAAACTTACCTCGCTGCTCTTCTTCTCAGCCAGACACCCAAGATGAGCATTGCATGTCCCTGCTCCTGAATGAAGACTCACCCAAGTCTGTGATCCACCTCAGGGTCTAAAAGAAACACAGACAGAGATGATTAGAAGATCCTTTGCGCAGACGAAAGCGCAGGGTGCACGCATACTCTATTTAGCAAGAAATACTACTTGAGAATCCACAGACAGTTTTATGAGAGGTAGTAGGAAAGATGAACAGAAAGGAAATAGATTCATTAAAATAACCTAGTTAATCCTCTCCCCATCACAAAGGAAGCCTTCTGGGCACTGTTAGCAGCAGCTCCTACAACACCTTGCACCACAAATTGCGCCACATACATTTTCTTCCCACAGGCCCCTCGCCTCACTCGTTAATGTCAGATCCACTCAGGTTCAAATACGTGGATCAGAACAGCCATTCAGTTCTGCTGAGGCAGGAACCCACCGCCAGCATGTCCCCCAGTCCCATTCCCTGCTTTTCTCAGCCGGGGTGGGGAAATCAACAGCAACTGACATCACCTACCCAGACTTCTGCAAGGCCTTCCATTCGGTCTCACATCACAGCGAGAAGCGGGAGAGCTCTTGTGGCACAAAGCTCAGGGCTGGAGATATCAAGGCTGCCTCTTAGATGGTGCTTTCAAACAGCACGAGTAACTGGACATAGCACTTGAAACACAAGGGTAACGTGAAAAAGCCACCAGTTCCCATGGTGGGGCTGTTGGCAGAGACAACAGCTGCGTGCTTTCCAGCAGTGTGATGCTCACCCAACAAAGCGCTCAGCCAGCAAACGCGTCCAGCGTCTGAGCACCCATTTGGAGATGGTTTTCTTAACATCCAAGCTGAATCTCCCCTCATACAACCTGAGGCCGTTCCCTCCACTCCTGTCACTAGTTACATGGGAGAAGAGCACGACAACCCTCACCTCCACATAACCTCTCTTCTGTTAGTCACAGAGAATGATAAGGTGTTCCGTGAGCCTCCTCTTATCCAGACTAAATAATCCCAGTTCCTTAAGAAGCTCCCCATAAGACTTGTGCTCTAGACACCTCACAGCTTCACTGGTCTCCTCTGGACACATCTCAGGATTTCATTGCAGTGAGGGGCCCAGAACAGAACACAGAACTCAAGGTGAGGACTCACCAGTGCCGAGTACAGGGGCATGATGGATTCCCTGCTCCTGCTGGCTCCAGCCTTCTGCATTCCTATTCCAATCCAAACCATTCCTGCTGTGGTAGGACTTGAATCCTCATTTGGGGCTGCAGCTCAACAGGTCAACACATCAGAAATAACACAGCGTGCCACTGGAAGACGTGTCTCAAAGGCCAGAAAATCCAACTCTCTGACCTCGGCACAACTCACCAACCAAGAGCCAGGCCTTGACAACTTGGCTGATCTGAGCACGTGGGAGGGGGCCAGACAGGGGACCACAAGTGTCCATTTCCATTGCAGCTCCATCTAGAGAACAGCACCAATCAGCAGGCGTGAAGGAATTCATTCACAAGCTGCACAATGAGTCTGTTCTTTATGTAAAAAAAAAAAAACACACACATAGATTCCTGACCAAAAAAGGTGGGAGTTAATAACGACCAAAGAGGTTCCTGTTCCTACGCCTCATCCTCACCCAACTCTGGGATGATGCCCACAGGCTTCAAGTCAGGTCTCAAATCCATTGGACTCCCGTCACAGAACTCTATCAAAAAGGATGCCACACATGTGACACTTACATACGTTTTGCACCAGAAGCAGCGCTGCCAGCAGGAGCGGAGAGGTGACTGTCCCCCTGTACTCGGCACTGGTGATGCTGCAACTCAAGTTCTGTTTCCAGTTTTGGACCCCTCAGTGCAAGAAAGACACTGAGGCTTTGGAACGTGTTCAAAGAAGGGCAACAAAGCTGGTGAGGGCTCTGGAGCACAATGGGGCCATATGAGGAGAGGCTGCAGGAGCTGGGAATGCTCAGCCTGGAGAAGAGATGGCTCAGGGGAGACCTTCTTGCTCCATATAACTTCCTGAAGGGAGGTTGTAGTGAGCTGGGGGACGGCCTCTTCTCTCGTGTTGTTATTGATAGGACCAGAGGGAATGGTGTCAAGCTGCGGCAGGGGAGATTCAGGCTGGACATTTGGAAACATGACTTCTCAGAAAGGGTGGCCAGGCACTGGAATGGACTGCCCAGGGAGGTGGTGGAGTCAACGACCCTGGGGGCGTTCAAGGAACGACTGGATGTTGTGTTGAGGGACGTGCTTTAGTGGGAGCTACTGGTCATTGGAGAATGGTTGGACTGGATGATCTTTTAGGTCTTTCCCAACCCTGGTGATTCTACGACTCCATGATTCATACGCTAAGAAGCAAGCAGAGGCTCTTTTCTTAAATCTTTCAATAGAGAGAAGAGTTGATATCCACTTCTCCCAACAACACAAACACGGTACCAGCTTTCCAAGCCCACCCGCCATACAGTAGGCGGACAACGCACACGTAAAGGAGCACGCACATCCCCTCCGGCATAACTCGAGTCCCCCAACCCACCTTCAGATCTCTTGTGGATTTCTCGTGTTTTACACCGATGCAGCCTCGCTGCAGCTCCATGGGTGTCACACAAGGCCTGCAGGACCTCTTTCTCTGCAAACCGCAACCACAGGCCTTGGCTCCTGAGGATTGCCACCTGCCCTCCAGAGCAAAAACAAGAACTAAGAACAAGAGCAAAGCACACTGCCCTGGCCTGGCCCAAGCCCCTGTCCTACCAGACAGACCCTGGGATGAAAATTGCTCCACACACCCTGTCTGGACACCTGCACACAAGGAGTTGATCAGATCCATCCCCAAGCAAGCACCTAGCCTCCCCAGGAAGCTCTTTGCCATCAGCTCCGTCATCGCCCTTCCTTTCCTCCACACCTCAATCCCAAAGTGGTTTCCACATCTGCCAGCAGGTGTTACCTCCCACCTTCTCATCGCGCAGTGCTTCCACAGCACCCAATTTGCTTCCGGGGCCCTCCTTCACTTCACTACGCTAACACTCATGATTCAAATTACACTGACGTTCCAGGTGAGAACTGTACCTAACATTCCTCCTTCTACAAGCAAACAGGCCCAACACATGGTAGTAGAAATGCTTGCATCCAAAAGAAACAGAGATGGCACGGCACGACAGACGTACTCGGTGTGCACGTTTGAAGCCATTCGAGAACCAAGTCATTCTTCCTGCAAAACCCCTGACTTCTGTTAAATGCTGAATGGTCACAACAACACCTGTTTCCATCAGCTGCCACCATCCAAAACAGCCAGCCTTCCTGCGGTCACCAGGCCCAAACATCCCTTTTGCTCTGCGCCTGATTCCTGCAAGAGAGATGGGAGCTCGGCACGCACACCATCCCTCCAACACCCCAGCCCAGCAGCAAGGGATCACAGCACTGGCACAGCTGAAACAAAAAGGGTGCGCGAGTTTCCTGGTAGCACTCAGTGTGAACAAATCTACCACTGAGCAACACCGTGAGCCCCCACTCACCTCAGCACAGGTCAACCTGTAACCCCAGCCTTCCCCTGTCCACGTGCACACGCACACCTGTGTGCCACCCTGCCTGCTTTGCACACCCTCATGCACGCACCGCATCTTCTGCCCTCCTTTGCATTCACAGACGTGTGCAAACCATCCCTGGGAACACGGACGTGCCTACACCTACCACAAACATCCCTTTGTCTGCACCTGTGTGCAACCCAACTCCTCAGCACACGCACTCGTTTGTGCCACCCTGTCCACGCACTCACCACGTGCCCTCCAGCATCACTGCTGCCTCGCTACAAGAAAGTCATTGAGGCACTGGAACTTGTCCATGGAAGTCTGTCTCTCCAGCAGCTCCCATTCATCATCAGCTCCCATTCTGAACTCCACTGTGCAAAACAGCAAAACTTCTCCTGCAAATGGCTGCAGTCACCAAAGCTCAGCCCACTGTCCAGGTACTAGCCTTCTCCCTTCTGTTTTCCACATTAGCCCATCTTTTTGCTCCCCAAAATGGAACTGCACTTCAACAGCCAAAACACAAACTAATACATCACTTTGCACTGCTCCTTCCCGCACCCCCAAGTAAATGGTTACCTGACATCCCCTACAGCACAGCACCTGCTCAGAAGTAACATTCAAACTCTATTCTTTCCTACTTCTTAATAGAGGACGGGAAAAACTCACTTCTGCATGGCGGTAAGGACAGTCTGTCCCCATCACATCCCTCTGTCTGCTAAAGGTGCAACTGGATCTCTTGCGGCCTGCTGGCTGCTGCTCACAAACGCAGGGAACTGCACCACACTGATTCTAAAGAGAGAAAGGAAGAAACGGTGGTGGGAAGGGGCACCCATGGTTTGCAGAGATGCTCCAGATTGTGCCGGAGATGGAATATCAGAGTGCTGGGACATTGTTTATCACTAAGGAAAACACTTGGAAGCATATTCAGTCTGCATAAGCTGTAATTCCTGGGCACAGTTAGCTTGCCTATGGCTCAGCTGGAGGAGGCGGGTGCTCTCAGACACCTGCTCAGGGGGTTCAGCTGAGACACTTGCACAATGCTGGGATCATTCTGATGGAAGCTATGTCTTCAGACACCGTGGTTCAATCCATCCAGAATTATCATGCAGAGCCTTAGCTCTTGAACAGCACTTCTTCCCCACCCTTCACTACTCCAAGCAGCTCCAACAAACTTCTCAGAAGAAACACAGGGCAGCAGAGACCTGGCAGACCATAACCAAGTGCAGCCTGCACTTGGGAGGGCAGTGCCCACTCCTTGCTTCCGCCCTGCTCCAGCAGGTTAAGGAGTCTGAGCCTCACTGTCCTTTTACAGCTGAAGACTTTCAGCACCTCATGCCAACATTTCTCACTAAGATACACCCAAGGCATTGAATTCTCTTCTCACTACCTCCTCCCAGTCCTCCCCTAGGAACAGAAACCACTAAGATTCTACAGCAAACGCATCTACACTGCAAGAGCACACTGAACCACCTGCAACAGTGAAACACGGTTTTCTAGAGTGGCTTTGAAAACACACCTTTCGACAGCTGTCTCCCTGTAGCCAAAAGGAAACTGAGCAGGAAAAGAAGAGTCCAGCCTGAAACACGCCCGTGCTACTAGCCCAGGTTTTTCACGGTGAATGCAGAATCCATCCTGTTCTTGAGGTAACAAATGACCAGTGGGTCTCCCCTTGCTCCACCCCTTCTCCTTAAAAGAGAGAACAAGAAAGAGAAAACAAGCAGAAGAAACCCAGGCGTACCTTTCCACACACAGAGCAGAAATTGGAACAGCAGCTGTCTCCTTCCTGAGACATGGTGGGGAGCATCCCAGAGGAAGCCCAGGTTCTTTGCTTCTCTCCACAGGGACTTCAAGCACTCCTGGCAAGAGCTGGTTTTGTTCCTTCTTCAGCTGCTTCCATCACCAAAATCTCCTTTTGAAAAGGAACCCTAAAGAAAGAATCAGCAAATGAAAAATAATGAGCAATAACCACTTTCCCAGCTTTCTTCTGACACGCAATTTAGACTCTCGACTAGGGCAAGGTCTTAAAATCAGCTGCTTACAAGAGCTGTCCCCACATATATCCAGCTTCTGCACAGCTGCCATTATTTCGGACAGTGAGTGTAATCACAGAACCATAGAACGGCCCGGGTTGGAGGGGACCTCAAGGATCATGAAGATCAATCACCTCCCTGTCCCTGCTGGCCATCCCCTCTTCTGATGCAGCCCAGGGTACCATTTGCTCTCTGAGCTGCAAGAGCACGCTGATGGCTCACGTTCTCTTCTTCATCCACCAGGACCCCCAGGTCCTTCTCTGCGGGGCTTCTCTTAAGGACCGCTCCTCCCAGTCTGTAGGAATGCCTGGGATTCCTCCAGCCCAAGTGCAAAACCTTGCACTTTGCTGTGTTGAACCTCATTAGATTCACCTAGGCCAACCTCTCGGGCGAGGTCCCTCTGAATGGCATCCCTTCCTTCTGCTGTGTCAGACGCACCCTCAGCAAACAGCAGAGGGTGCACTCGATTGCATCATTGGTGTCCCTGATAACGATGTAAAAAAGCACTGGTCCCAAGACAGACTCCTGGATGACACCACTTGGTATCGGCCTCCACCTGGACACAGAACCATGAATCACCACCCTCTGTCTGTGGCCTTTCAACCAATACCTTCTCCACCAGGTGGTCCACCTGTCAAATCCACGTCCCTCCAATTTAGAGAGAAGGATGTGGTGGAGGGCCATGTCAAAGATCTTGCTCAAGTCCAGGTCAATGACATCTGTTTCCTTCCTTTTGTCCACAAATGCCGCCACTCCATCACAGAAGGCCGCCAGACTGGTTAGGCATGGCCTTCCCCTGGGAAAGCCATGCTGGCTCTATTTGATCACATGCTCATTCCTGATGTGATCAAGCATGTCTTTCAGGTGGATCTGTTCCTCACCATCTTCATAGCAGTTATACATTTGAATCAAATCATTGGTGTTGCTCTCACGAAGAAAACTTCTTTGTCTTCCACTCCTGCTGCAGCTGCAATGGCTGCACCAGCATGACGCACGTGTTGGACAAACCTCCAGCTCTGGCCTAGCCATGCACAGCAGCAGTCCGTCCCCCTCCCAGCTCACTCACCACTGTGCTGCTGTGCCACAAACTCGGTGCAGCAGCGAGAGCAGGCAGCACCCATCACCCTCCTCCAACTCTCACTGCCAGCTGGGATGAGGACTGACACAGCGTGCACACCCCAGCCTGGCTTTTCTGCTGAGACACCTCCCAGCAACCACCCAGCACCAAACCCAGCTCACCTCTTAGTTCTGCTCAGCCTAAGCTGCGCCCAGCTCACGTGCACACCGCAGCAGTGCTTCTGACAGGCTCTCACAGGGTGGTCTTTAGCAAGGGGGTCCAAAGCTCTGTCTCCACGTGCAGCACGCTCAGGAGAGCAACAGCTTTGCTCACCAGCTGTGGGACAAATGATCCCACACCAGCAATGACTGCAACCTTAAGCAAAGGGAGAGGCCGCCTCCTAGATCCAAATTTTAAGAAACCAACACCCAAGAGGTGTCATCTGACGTCAAATATCAGAGAAATTAAGATGACTCTTCTGCATCCAGCTTGGATCACTCCCTCACTCAGGCACACCACGATCAGATCAAGGACATGCTGCCTCTGGGCTGCCTTCAGCTTAGAGACCATAAGGGTTTGGGCTTCCAAACACTCAGCAAGCGTTTGGATGAGCCAGCTTCCTGCTGTGGAGCCCCCTGCATCACTGCTGCCCGACACAAAAGCTGCCTCCTTGGTTCCCAGCCTTACCTTCTCATGCCGTTCATCCTGCTCTGCAGCTCCTGCTCTGAATAGTCTTCTTATGTTCCCACGGGGCAGGTAGAAAATGAAGACACGGCCCCTGCCACCAAGGTCAGCTCTGCAGCACACATGACCTCAGGAGCACTTGGCTACTCATGCAAACTGCGTAGTGCAAGGAAGATTGTTGCCTGTTGCACTTCTTCTTCTCCTGGCTCAGAAAGTAGCTTTCCTACCTAGTAAATGGGAAAAGAATAGTAATAACTAAAAAAAAGAAAACAAAAGCCTGACACAAAGCAGACGTGATTGTTACTGTGGAATTCAGGAGGGCAAGGGATTTGCCCTCTATATGAAGAAGCTGACTGCTAAGGACTAAGAACAGCCATGATCACATGGAGAACTTGCAGGTCAAATTAATGACTGAACCAATCGTGGGCTTCTGGAGGTGAGGGTCTGCTCCAGGCCGCCCGGTGAAGGGAGCCTGTTGATGGGCCCTGCTTACTGCAGCTACCAGAAGCACCGCGCTCACTGACTCTTAACTTGATGGGGGATTCCAGTCAGGCTGGGAAATCAGCATGGCTGGCTGCAAGCTGTCTGAGAGACTGCTGGAGTGCACAGAGATGAACTGTGTGGCCCAAGCATTAAGCACACCAAGCAGAAGGGAAGCATTACTGGACACGGTGCACAGCAGGGCTTAAGTCTGGAGGTGGTCAGGCCTGTAGTGACCATGCCCTCCTAGAGTTCCTCATCTCGAGGAATGCGGGCCTGGCCAAAAGCAAAGTCAGGACCCTGAGCTTCAGGAGAGCCAGCCGCAGGCTGTTCCAAGAATTCTTGGACGAGAGCCACTGGAAAACCGTTCTGAGGGGCAAAGGAATGGAAAAGAGATGGGAACTTGCTCAGAAAAACTTGCTCAGAGCTGCCTACAGCTACCACAAACATCCCTGTGTGTGCACCTGTGTGCAACCCAACTCCTCAGCACACCCCTGTGCAAGCACACATTGGTGCCACCGCATCCACGCACTATCCATGTGCTCACACACACTCACGCAACCACATCCCTTAGTGCAGCCCTGTGCGCACACACACAGACACACGCGCAACCCCTTCCTTTCACTCCCAAAGTGCACACACACACCGGTACCACAATGTCTTTGCACAGCTCCAACCTTTACACACCCCTGTGCACGCACATATATGTGCGTGCTTGTCCTTGCTCACATACCCACTGACATGCACAGACCTGAGCAACCCCACTGGTTTGTACACTCATGAACACAAACGTGTGCAACAGCATCTGTGCACAAATACACACACACTGGTGGAACCCCACTGCTTTGCACAATCCTGTGCACACTCACGTGTGTCATGCACTGATTTCCCAGCCAGTCCTCGTGGGGTCTCTTACTTAGGATGGGAGTGCAGGGGAGCAGCCAGAAGCTGTTTGCATTCCCTGCTGTCTGCTGGGCAGGTTTGTTGGCGATGCTCGGGTTGCTTTGCTTTCCCTTGGGAGGTGGGAAGGAGCTTTGGGTTGGAGGCACATCCCGTGCCAGAGCTTCCCGATGGGATCAGCAGGTCTGTCAGAGAAGTGGGTGAGGTTGCACGCCAAGCTGCAGCAGAGGAAGGGGAGGAGGTCCCAGCACAGCTCTGCACCACGCTCTGCCACGCCGGGCAGCTTGTTCCTGGCTCAGCAGTGCCATCAGACAAGAAGCAGGGAAGGAAATCAAGGATGGGGGGTACCATCAAACGCAGTCGGTGCGTGCCTGTGCAGACTCACAGACTCAGAGCTTGCGGGTTGTTTCTGCTTTTGTAGCATTCGTGTGCTGTAGTTGGGCAAAAGGTCCTGCTGCTTGAATCTTCTTCTGCAAGAGCCGCCTACCAGTAAATGGCTGCGGGGATGGAGGATGTGACAGAAAGCATTTGTCTCCACAACAGCGTAGTTACACTTGGTCTAGAGAGTGAGAGAGGCAGGCAGCACTGCCTGATGTTGGTCAGGGTGAGCTCCTCCTGCCGCAGCGCCATGATGGCAGGGCTGGAGATGATCTGCAGGGCTGGCTCAGAGGTGGGAGCCGGGAATGGAAACGACGAGAGGACAGAGGTGTTAGAGCATCCAAAAAGCAATAAAGAAAAAGCACTGAAAAGCATCACAAAGCCGCAGCCAGGAGGCTTGGAGTTTTCATGAGCAGTTCCAGGATGCTAGGATAAAAAATGGTAGCAGAGCTCTCGCTGCAGGCATCCCAAAGTCAGGCAAAATGGGAACACACCCAGAGCTCGGCTGCACGCACCCCACAGCCAGAGCACTGCAAGCTGAGCTGCCTTGCTGTTTCTTGCATTCATCCCAGTCCCTGTGAATGAAGAATCGGAATGCAGCCAAAGTGTTGATTGAGCACGAGCGTGCCTTTATTCAATGGGACAAAGGAGGGCGTGAGAGGTCCAGGCTTTAAGATGGGACCAATCCTCTGTTGTTAAGGAGAGAGTAACTCAGAGCTCGTGCTGTTGCTTGGAGCCTGGCACTGGTGGCCTGATTCTACACCCCCCTCCAAGAGGCTCGGCTTCTCCTCGGTGTTGCTGACCTGAGCCTGCATGGTGGTGCTGCTGTCGGGGCACTCGGGCTGTGCTTGGGCTGGGCTGTCCTGGGACCCCTGCACTGGGTCCCAATCCACGCTGGTGCCTGTGGTGTCTGGCAGGCTCAGGTCAGCAGCTTCCGGAGGGATGGGATGAACGAGGGCTTCAACGACGATGATGTTCTTGTCTGCATTGATGGTGCCATATGGAAGGCTCTCCACTGAAATGCAGCACCCTGTGCTTCCTAACAGCTCTTCATTGATGGAAGCACAGGATGCGCTGTCGTAGCATGCCCTGCGTCTTCGGGACACACGAGGGCTCGGGTCACCTAGGAAGGAGTAGATGGACAGCGGTTAGTGTCAAACGTTCACAAGATGAATCATGAAAGAGGTTCTTGACATCTGGCTACGTAGTGGTGGTGGGCAGAAGCAAATAGGCTTCTAGCAACAGTGTCACTGTCTTGACAGTGATCCTCGTGCAGGTCCAGCTCTTGTGTTGACAAGAGACTCATTTGGGAAAGACAGGGGTGAACCAAAGATGTCAGGCACAGGCTCGAGCGCCAGAAGGAGGTACAAGCCCACTGAAAGCATGAATCCTACCTGTGCTGCTGACAAGCAGTGCTTTGAAAGCTGGATTTGCACCCTTACCTGCCAGGACCACGACTTGTGCTTCTGAGGGATCCCTGGCACTGAGCTGCAGTTGGCGTTTGGCTGCAGGGGATGGTTTGCCCAGACAGAAACAGGAACGCCAACTGCCAGCTGGTGACTCCGTCCTCTTGCTGTGAGAACTTGGTCTGGAGAGAGAAAGCAGAGCGTGCTGTCAGTCGTGGTGCAGGGTGAGGGAAGAGCTGCTCCGAGCCCTTGCCGACAGTTGCCCGTTCCTGGCAAACCCACCCGACCAATGATGATAGCGGCTGGAAAGGGAAGTCCTCTTTACCTTTCCGATGGAGAATCAATGACCGTGTGGAAGTTCCTCATTACAGCTGTGGGGCCTTCCTCCACCTCGGTGTTGCTGCTCTGTGTCGCAGCAGGAGAGCTGCTCTGGCCTCTCCTCTCAGCCTGTGCCTCCTGCAGCGTGAGCAGCTTTGTGGATGGAGGAGACACCCACACAGACTTGGGCCCGTCCAGAGAGCTGTGCCCTGCAAGGGGAAACCACAGGTAAGAGGGAGGATCAGAAGGCAGCCGCACAGCCATCCCAGTTCTGCATTTCTCTCAGACTTGCTTATCAGAGCCACTGGAAGAAGAGGAGCTCAAAAGAACCGTGTGCTCAGAGGTATGCTCGTGGCAAAGGACACAGCCACAATTAAGAGCAGCTCACTGTATCGAAACAGGCAAACAAAAAACCTAGAAAAACTAGGGGGCAGGGACCTCGGAAAGCTTTGCTGCCACACTTCAATCAAGCTTCACCTGCTTGCAAAACATCTGAACGGCAGTGACGGTTTTCTCCATGGAAGCTTTGGGTTTGGACACTCTCAGGACCCAGGAACGGGGCACCATATTCTAATCTAAACCCAGAAGCCTGCTGTCTCCTCGACAGAAAAAGCATTTTCAAAGGTCTTGGAGAAGGCCTGGCTTGGATCAAGGTGTCAGATCAAGATCAAGCTAATGGAGGAAGACGCTCACCTGCCCTCTCTCCCACGGCTGGCGTGGATTTGGAGGGGAAGAGGACGTCTGTGTGGCTGATGAGGAACTCCACAACATCTGACTGCATCTGCAGCTCCTTGCACGCAGCTTCTCCGCTGGCGCAGGCGGACTGGCTCTGCTGGGATCTGAAGAAAAGGCAGATCTTACAAGTCATTTCCCCAGGATCATTTCCCCCAGTCTGAATTTCTGTAGCCAAAACCTGACAAGTTGGGCTCTGGAGACTTCCGCAGTGGGCAATCAGCGATGCCACTGACAAAATTCTCCTGGATGATCAGGGACACAGCAGTCCCAGCTAAACAAGTGAGTAGAAACTGTCACCTGGAAATTGTGCCCCTGGGGTTGGGCCAGAGCAGAAGTAAGCATCGTGTTGAAACGGAAGTTTACCTTAAGAGGTTTGGAGCCCACACTATCGCCAAGTTCTGAGCATGCATGTTGGTGATGGAGCAGTTCCCGGCCAGAGACGCCAAGTGTCTCATAAGGTATTCCAGCGTCCTGGAAAACAAGAGGGGCAGATGTTCAGCACCAAAAAGCAAGCCGTGCTGCAGCGCACAAAACAAACCTCACTTCATGCCGGTTGTTGTCATTGCTACCGTCCCTGAATATGAAGTAGGTAAAACATTCCCAATGCCACCACACTGCAGCACCAAGCCCCAGCACAGCACAGCCGCAGCCATCGGCTGCACCAACCGTGCCCCCGTACCAAGGAACTGACCCAATCAACCGACCCGACGCAGCCTTCAGCCGCTTCAGCGTGCACAGGCATGATGCTGCCAGCGTGAGGCAACACCTGGAATCGCATCATGGCCCTCTGAAAGGCAGCAGGGCTGAACTCAGCAGACCGAGCGCAGCACTGACCTGTAGTGAGGAGCGGGCAGCTGCTGGATGGCATCCTGCATGCTGAGCAGCCGCTCCTCCTCCGTCGCAGCGCAAACAGCGTCCTGGAAAAAGGCAGGAAGGGATTCAGACACCAGGCGGGAATAGCAAAGGAAAGGGAATTCTTCCAAGCGTCGTGAATAGCTTAAATAAGCACCTCCTGGCACCACCAAAAGTGGCATCAGCCTGAGGCAGGATGTGGCAAAGACATGCCTCATGGGGCTAACAGAAATAAGACCTCGGAGCTGGGGCACTGCTGCAACCATCAGCCAGGACGCCCAGGGGAGAGGTGAGTGTCATTTCCAAGACATTGCCCTGAGCTTACCGAGAACTTGGCATACAGCTGCTCGGTCAGCAGAGGGTTCGGGAGCTCCCTGAAGTACATCTTGCAGAGGGAGCTCACGCTGTGAATGTCTCGGACGCTGAGCTCGGGAACCTGCTCCAACTCAAACTCATGGCTGCAGAGAAGGACACAGGATTGGGCAGAGGGCTTTGAGAAAGAGGAAAGCAAGTCCAAAGCCACACAGAATACAGTCAGGAAAAGGAAGGGGTTCCTCTGAACGCCCGCAGCATGGCACGTGCCCCTGCTGACAGCTGTGTCAGTCGCAGCACTCTTACCGTAGGCGCTGGATCCTGGACGCCATGCCGGACAGGCGGTAGATCCCCTGCACCACGCCATGCTGCTCAATGAACTCGGCGCAGCTCTGCAGGACCTGGGGGACTACAGAACAAGAGCCAGCGGTTAGCTCAGCTTCTTACTCAAGTCCTGCTTCAGGCCCTGCTCTTCTCACATCCCACCCAGTAAGCCCAGCCGGGCCACCGCTTGCTTCCTCCTTAGAGGAGAAAGCTGGCAGAGACAGCTGTGAGGAAACTGCACAGAGACGTGTTCTTGGCTTTCCAGAAATGCCACCACCAATCAACAGCCTGGAGAAAGTAATTCTGGCAAAACCACAGACACTGCAAGTCCCATCACAGCTCCCTGGGGAATGGAGGAATGCAATCTCAAGTCCAGAAGAGCTAGGAAAAGGATGCAGGATGCTCTGTTTGGCCAGAAGGCTTCCTATGTTTTCAGACTGAAACAATTGTTGGATATGATCTCCCTTTTATCTTTAGATGCCCAGCGGAGGGAGATCTCAGCAATGGGCTGTTCCTTACCATCACGGCCAGAGCGGAGAAGGTGCTCCCCCAGGTCACACCCAAACACCCCTTCCTTCGCTGGCTCCGGCTGCTCCGATCTCCTGGGGCGAGCCTTCACCACCGAACGAAGGAAGGTGCTGAGCTTGCCCCGTTTCCTCGGCACTGCAAAGAAACAAAACAAAGAAACCAGTTCATTTCAGGCTTGGCTCGGTTGGACGAGGCTGAGCGTAACGCCTTCGACCGAGCAC
The DNA here is from genome assembly GCF_039878825.1 of Excalfactoria chinensis. Taxonomy (NCBI): domain Eukaryota; kingdom Metazoa; phylum Chordata; class Aves; order Galliformes; family Phasianidae; genus Excalfactoria; species Excalfactoria chinensis. The sequence continues at coordinate 71,909,949 of NC_092857.1, read as the reverse complement.
GGAACATCGGGAAGAACATTCCCAACAAGGACACGCAAGAACGGATTTTCCCCGTCCCTGCACGTGCCCAAGGCCAGGTCAGAAGGGGCCCCGGACAGCCTGCTCTCGACTCCTGCTAAATGCGTCGGCTGCCGACCCAGACTGAGGCAGAGGCCATGGAGCCTGAGGATGATCCTTTAGGCCCCTGCCAATCCCAAGCCATTCCAGGAGGATTCTGTGACTTCCCCAAGCCCAACAATAAACACAGTGGGATTGGGACAGATCTCTGCGTGTTCCCATGGACCTTAATGCAGTCCTGTTGCTAATCTTGCTCAACGCTAGCATTAACGAACCCCCTGAAAGCCACGCTCTGACCCCATTTTACTAACCCGCATTGTCAAATGTAACATGTGTACCTGGCTTTGGCAATGAATTGATGAGGGACTCGGGAACTTTTCCACTGATGAGCTCCACGCACTCACCAGGGAAAAACCCAACCTGTAACAAGAACAAAAAGAGAGGAGGGCATTAGCCTGAGCCCAGAGCCCAAGGGAATGTCCCCTGACAGCGACACAGGGCAACCGTTTGCATCCGGAAGCCATCCTGTGCAGGCAGAGCAGCTCCAAGCTGATATTCCTGACTCTACTGAAGTTGGGCTCTCTAGTCGAAAGCATGTGCCTACCTGAAAGCCACGCTTGCCTCTCCACCGGGGGCTCAGCTCCTTTGGTGGCATATCAATAATGCACACCAAGTCTCCCACCTGCAAGAGATTGAAACGTCAATCCCAGCTTCAGCACAGCTGGCAGGAAAACACAGCTCAAATAACTGCCTTCTTCTGCGCCACAGAATATCCTAAAGCTAGACAGCAATTGCACCAATGCAGCCCCAAGGCATTTTCCCTTCTAAAACTGAACTTGGAGGTACAAGGGTCACACAACATACACAGTACAGCTGTGCAGTAGGAAACAGGTCTCAAAATCAGCAGGCTCTCTGCCAAAGGCTATGGAAGAGCTCCACTTTAACCACGGGCATCGGTTAGCAGGGCTTCCTGAACACATCTGCACACTTCACACACCCGTCTGCTGTTGCTCAGAGACCAGGCTCCCATACTGGGCAGGATCTGCTTGATTACAAGGTTCAAATGCCCAATCCAACCATACTGGAGAGATGGCTGAACTCCTCCTGACCCAGCGCAAGTCTAAGCTGGAACCGAACCTTCGAAGCTTCACCTCACGAGACATTCTGAAGGTGTCTGTGAATATTCCTGAGCCGTTCACACCCTAGACTACTCTCCCGTGCATGACAACAAGGAACGCCTGTAACTGCTTACCTCCAGGGAGACTTCATCCGGCCCCTGGGCGACGTAACGCTTAATAACATGGGCTGCCGCAATCGCTGGCACGTTGAAAGATGACTCCGCACGCACCAGCTGCGGCTTCCACATGTTATCAGCCTGCAAAACAGAGCACAGGCCGTGGTCAGGAGCTGAGGACAAACCAGGAGGATTTCAAGGTGAGGAGCACATCTGCAGAGAAAGCTGCAGGAAATGCGCTCCCTCCTGCTCAGGAGCACTTCAGAAGGAGCTGCACTTCTCATCACAGTTGTTTCTCTTCCTGGCATGCAGCAGGATCGCCAGGCCATGCAAAGATGCATCTCTCTCTACACAGACTCATCAGCAATGGCACTGGCGTGGACAGGTGGCCTGGCCCCCTTTGGCCCACTCTTTCCTGTAGGAGAGTACATCTGCAGCTCCCTCTGCTAGCTCAACACAGGGAACAAAGACAAGTCAGAGCTTCATACTGTACCTCCGTGCCCGCTACCTCGGGCTCACATCTGATCTCGCTGCATGCGTTGCCCATCCCAGCAGGTGTGACAAGCTGGAACAGAGCAGAAACACACTTCTGTTTTCTCTATTCACCCAGCACAGTATGGAGGGACTTCTTCAGAGCTACCCTTGCATACCCTGCGGCATAGGCAAGTGTTCGAGAAACTACCCCTTGCTTCAGTAAATTCAAACGTGACAGCCTCTGAGGCAGTGCTGTACCAAGTTGCTATCCCTCTGCCAGCAGATGGGGACTCTGGCACAGAGCAGCAGATGCATTCGCCCAGAGCGCTCTGACAGTGCGACAGCAGGGCATTAGACAGCACTCTTCTGAGGGCTGAGCTGGAGGGCAGTGAAGAAACCCACGGCATGCAAAACGACGTGGTGGGACAAAAGATGGCACGTACCTGGCAACGAGATCACCTCAGGCTATCTGCAGCAGTTCCTGGTCACTCTGCTCAGATCTTATGAGAGCAAAAGCTGCACCAAGGCAGTGGGCAGAGGGTGGGCAGAGGAGAGAGAAAGAGCAGGTCAGTGAGCAGGAATAAGACAGCCATGGAATAAAGCACACAGCACAACTGTCCCATCCACTTGCTGCAAGACATGCTGAGTCTCAGGCTATGTGATGCCTGTCCGCCCAGCAGCTTTACTCTGCTTCCACAACTGAGCAAAGAAGACGGCTGAAGAAGCATGGGACGGGTGGTACTTTTATGAATACCCCCTTTGGGACGTGTCTACCGGGGGAAAATGACGTCTGATGCGCAAGAGTAAGCAATACGGTGCTGGGAGCTCCGACAGCCAGCACTTCTCAACACCTCACTGCCCACCCGTCCATCCCACGCCGGCTCAGCTTACCTACAGGATGCTGCGCACGATGGTACTCAAACAAAGGCACTAAAGGCACAAGAACAACAAGCCAAACAACCACTCCGAACTCCTACACGCCCACAAAGGAACATAGAACACACCACTCCTCTCCACATGCCAGCTGCTTATGACATCACCAACAGCCACCAGCCTGGTCCACCATGACCCCCCACAAGGGGGGGAGGCAAGACCCCCTGGTCACATGTGATTCCAACACGGCACCACAACATTCCAGAACTCAGGGTGGGGTTGGAATTACGTCCTGGTGTGGCAGCGCAATGGGAGGTGTTTGGGCACAGCTGAAGAGCTGACAGACACCGGAGGTTTCCAAAGGAGGGTGCCAGGTTAACTCTCAGCATTCTTTTGCAGGGCTCTTTGGGATGCTTCAAACCCATTTCACTGCCTAGGTCATTTCTAGCAAGTCCAGCTGACAAATGCTCACTTTGTCTGGGTAACGCCTCTATGCATCATGAATGAAAAAGAAAATAAAATGGGCACGCTACCCTGTGAAACTTACCTCTCTGCTCTTGTTGTCAGCCAGACACCCAAGATGAGCATTGCGTGTCCCTGCTCCTGAATCAGATGCACCCAAGCCTGTGCTCCACTCTGACCCACCTCATGGTTTACATTATAGCACACATTGTGGCACATACATTTTTTTTCCCACAGGCCCCTCGCCTCTCTTGTTAGTGTCAGATCCACTCAGGTTAAAATACATGGATCAGAACAGCCATTCAGTTCTGCTGAGGCAGGATCCCACCGCTGGGATGTCCCCCAGTCCCATTCCCTGCTTCTCCTGGCACGGGTGGGGAAAGGAACAGCAAGTGATATCACCTACCCAGACTTCTGCTGGGCCTTCCATTCGGTCGCCCATCCCAGGGAGAAGCAGGGGAGCTCCCGTGGCACAAAGCTCGCAGCTGCAGAAATCAAGGCTGCCTCTAAGATGGTGCTTTCAAACAGCACGAGTAACTGGATGTAGGACTTGAAACACAAGGGTAACATGAAAAAGCCACCAGTCCCCACGGATGGGGCTGTTCGCAGAGACAACAGCTGCGTGCTTTCCAGCAGTGTGATGCTCACCCAACAAAGCGCTCAGCCAGCAGATGCCTCCAGCGTCTGAGCACCCATTTGGAGATGGTTTTCTTAACATCCAAGCTGAATCTCCCCTCATACAACCTGAGGTTGTTCCTTCCACTCCTGTCACTACTTACATGGGAGAAGAGCAGGACAACCCTCACCTCCACATAACCTCTCTTCAGGTAATCGTACAGAATGATAAGGTCCTCCCTGAGCCTCCTCTCTTCCAGACTAAATCATCCCAGTTCCATAAGAAGCTCCCCATAAGACTTGTGCTCTAGACACCTCACAGCTTCACTGGTCTCTTCTTTGCATGAAAAAAAAAACAACAAAAATACATACATAGATTCCTGACCAAAAAAGGTGGGAGTTAATAACCACCAAAGAGGTTCCTGTTCCCTGGCCTAATCCTGGCACTCCAACTCCTGGGTGATGCCCACAGGCTTCAAGTCAGGTCTCAAATCCATTGGACTCCCGTCAGAGAACTCCATCAAAAAGGATGTTACACATGTGACACTTACATTCATTTTGCGCCAGAAACAGCACTGCCAGCAGGAGCGGAGAGGTGACTGTCCCCCTGTACTCGGCACTGGTGATGCTGCAACTCAAGTTCTGTTTCCAGTTTTGGACCCCTCAGTGCAAGAAAGACACTGAGGCTTTGGAACGTGTTCAAAGAAGGGCAACAAAGCTGGTGAGGGCTCTGGAGCACAATGGGGCCATATGAGGAGAGGCTGCAGGAGCTGGGAATGCTCAGCCTGGAGAAGAGATGGCTCAGGGGAGACCTTCTTGCTCAATATAACTTCCTGAAGGGAGGTTGTAGTGAGCTGGGGGACGGCCTGTCCTCTTGTGTCATTATTGACAGAACTAGAGGGAATGGTTTCAAGCTGCAGCAGAGGAGATTCAGGCTGGACATTAGGAAATATTACTTCTCAGAAAGGGTGGCCAAGCACTGGAATGGACTGCCCAGGGAGCTGGTGGAGTCACCGACGCTGGGGGTGTTCAAGGAACGACTGAATGTTGTGTTGAGGGACGTGGTTTAGTGAAAGCCATTAGTAGTAGGAGAACTGTGCTAACACTCATGATTCAAATTACGCAGAAGTTCTCGGTGAGAACTGTACCTAACATTTCTCCTTCTTCAAGCAAACAGGCCCAACACGTGGTCGTAAAAATGCTTTCATCAGAAAGAAGCAGAGATGGCATGGCAGGACAGATGTACTCAGTGTGCATGTTTGAAGCCATTCGAGATCCTAGTCATTCTTGCTGTAGGACCCCTGACTTCTGTTAAAAGCTGAACGGAATACCCATTTTCCATCAGCTACCACCATCCCAAACAGCCAGCCTTCTTGCAGCCACCTGGCCCAAACATCCCTTTGGCTCTACACTTGATTCCTGCAAGAGAGATGGGAGCTCGGCACGCACACCATCCTTCCAACACCCCAGCCCAGCAGCAAGGGATCACAGCACTGGCACAGCTGAAACAAAAAGGGTGCGCGAGTTTCCTGGTAGCACTCAGTGTGAACAAATCTACCACTGAGCAACACCGTGAGCCCCCACTCACCTCAGCACAGGTCAACCTGTAACCCCAGCCTTCCCCTATCCACGTGCACACGCACACCTGTGTGCCACCCTGCCTGCTTTGCACACCCTCATGCACGCACCGCATCTTCTGCCCTCCTTTGCATTCACAGACGTGTGCAAACCATCCCTGGGAACACGGACGTGCCTACACCTACCACAAACATCCCTTTGTCTGCACCTGTGTGCAGCCCAACTCCTCAGCACACGCACTCGTTTGTGCCACCCTGTCCACGCACTCACCACGTGCCCTCCAGCATCACTGCTGCCTCGCTACAAGAAAGTCATTGAGGCACTGGAACTTGTCCATGGAAGTCTGTTTCTCCAGCAGCTCCCATTCATCATCAGCTCCCATTCTGAACTCCACTGTGCAAAACAGCAAAACTTCTCCTGCAAATGGCTGCAGTCACCAAAGCTCAGCCCACTGTCCAGGTACTAGCCTTCTCCCTTCTGTTTTCCACATTAGCCCATCTTTTTGCTCCCCAAAATGGAACTGCACTTCAACAGCCAAAACACAAACTAATACATCACTTTGCACTGCTCCTTCCCGCACCCCCAAGTAAATGGTTACCTGACATCCCCTACAGCACAGCACCTGCTCAGAAGTAACATTCAAACTCTATTCTTTCCTACTTCTTAATAGAGGACGGGAAAAACTCACTTCTGCATGGCGGTAAGGACAGTCTGTCCCCATCACATCCCTCTGTCTGCTAAAGGTGCAACTGGATCTCTTGCGGCCTGCTGGCTGCTGCTCACAAACGCAGGGAACTGCACCACACTGATTCTAAAGAGAGAAAGGAAGAAACGGGGGTGGGAAGGGGCACCCATGGTTTGCAGAGATGCTCCAGATTGTGCCGGAGATGGAATATCAGAGTGCTGGGACATTGTTTATCACTAAGGAAAACACTTGGAAGCATATTCAGTCTGCATAAGCTGTAATTCCTGGGCACAGTTAGCTTGCCTATGGCTCAGCTGGAGGAGGCGGGTGCTCTCAGACACCTGCTCAGGGGGTTCAGCTGAGACACTTGCACAATGCTGGGATCATTCTGATGGAAGCTATGTCTTCAGACACCGTGGTTCAATCCATCCAGAATTATCATGCAGAGCCTTAGCTCTTGAACAGCACTTCTTCCCCACCCTTCACTACTCCAAGCAGCTCCAACAAACTTCTCAGAAGAAACACAGGGCAGCAGAGACCTGGCAGACCATAACCAAGTGCAGCCTGCACTTGGGAGGGCAGTGCCCACTCCTTGCTTCCGCCCTGCTCCAGCAGGTTAAGGAGTCTGAGCCTCACTGTCCTTTTACAGCTGAAGACTTTCAGCACCTCATGCCAACATTTCTCACTAAGATACACCCAAGGCATTGAATTCTCTTCTCACTACCTCCTCCCAGTCCTCCCCTAGGAACAGAAACCACTAAGATTCTACAGCAAACGCATCTACACTGCAAGAGCACACTGAACCACCTGCAACAGTGAAACACGGTTTTCTAGAGTGGCTTTGAAAACACACCTTTCGACAGCTGTCTCCCTGTAGCCAAAAGGAAACTGAGCAGGAAAAGAAGAGTCCAGCCTGAAACACGCCCGTGCTACTAGCCCAGGTTTTTCACGGTGAATGCAGAATCCATCCTGTTCTTGAGGTAACAAATGACCAGTGGGTCTCCCCTTGCTCCACCCCTTCTCCTTAAAAGAGAGAAAAAGAAAGAGAAAACAAGCAGAAGAAACCCAGGCGTACCTTTCCACACACAGAGCAGAAATTGGAACAGCAGCTGTCTCCTTCCTGAGACATGGTGGGGAGCATCCCAGAGGAAGCCCAGGTTCTTTGCTTCTCTCCACAGGGACTTCATGCACTCCTGGCAAGAGCTGGTTTTGTTCCTTCTTCAGCTGCTTCCATCACCAAAATCTCCTTTTGAAAAGGAACCCTAAAGAAAGAATCAGCAAATGAAAAATAATGAGCAATAACCACTTTCCCAGCTTTCTTCTGACACGCAATTTAGACTCTCGACTAGGGCAAGGTCTTAAAATCAGCTGCTTACAAGAGCTGTCCCCACATATATCCAGCTTCTGCACAGCTGCCATTATTTCGGACAGTGAGTGTAATCACAGAACCATAGAACGGCCCGGGTTGGAGGGGACCTCAAGGATCATGAAGATCAATCACCTCCCTGTCCCTGCTGGCCATCCCCTCTTCTGATGCAGCCCAGGGTACCATTTGCTCTCTGAGCTGCAAGAGCACGCTGATGGCTCACGTTCTCTTCTTCATCCACCAGGACCCCCAGGTCCTTCTCTGCGGGGCTTCTCTTAAGGACCGCTCCTCCCAGTCTGTAGGAATGCCTGGGATTCCTCCAGCCCAAGTGCAAAACCTTGCACTTTGCTGTGTTGAACCTCATTAGATTCACCTAGGCCAACCTCTCGGGCGAGGTCCCTCTGAATGGCATCCCTTCCTTCTGCTGTGTCAGACGCACCCTCAGCAAACAGCAGAGGGTGCACTCGATTGCATCATTGGTGTCCCTGATAACGATGTAAAAAAGCACTGGTCCCAAGACAGACTCCTGGATGACACCACTTGGTATCGGCCTCCACCTGGACACAGAACCATGAATCACCACCCTCTGTCTGTGGCCTTTCAACCAATACCTTCTCCACCAGGTGGTCCACCTGTCAAATCCACGTCCCTCCAATTTAGAGAGAAGGATGTGGTGGAGGGCCATGTCAAAGATCTTGCTCAAGTCCAGGTCAATGACATCTGTTTCCTTCCTTTTGTCCACAAATGCCGCCACTCCATCACAGAAGGCCGCCAGACTGGTTAGGCATGGCCTTCCCCTGGGAAAGCCATGCTGGCTCTATTTGATCACATGCTCATTCCTGATGTGATCAAGCATGTCTTTCAGGTGGATCTGTTCCTCACCATCTTCATAGCAGTTATACATTTGAATCAAATCATTGGTGTTGCTCTCACGAAGAAAACTTCTTTGTCTTCCACTCCTGCTGCAGCTGCAATGGCTGCACCAGCATGACGCACGTGTTGGACAAACCTCCAGCTCTGGCCTAGCCATGCACAGCAGCAGTCCGTCCCCCTCCCAGCTCACTCACCACTGTGCTGCTGTGCCACAAACTCGGTGCAGCAGCGAGAGCAGGCAGCACCCATCACCCTCCTCCAACTCTCACTGCCAGCTGGGATGAGGACTGACACAGCGTGCACACCCCAGCCTGGCTTTTCTGCTGAGACACCTCCCAGCAACCACCCAGCACCAAACCCAGCTCACCTCTTAGTTCTGCTCAGCCTAAGCTGCGCCCAGCTCACGTGCACACCGCAGCAGTGCTTCTGACAGGCTCTCACAGGGTGGTCTTTAGCAAGGGGGTCCAAAGCTCTGTCTCCACGTGCAGCACGCTCAGGAGAGCAACAGCTTTGCTCACCAGCTGTGGGACAAATGATCCCACACCAGCAATGACTGCAACCTTAAGCAAAGGGAGAGGCCGCCTCCTAGATCCAAATTTTAAGAAACCAACACCCAAGAGGTGTCATCTGACGTCAAATATCAGAGAAATTAAGATGACTCTTCTGCATCCAGCTTGGATCACTCCCTCACTCAGGCACACCACGATCAGATCAAGGACATGCTGCCTCTGGGCTGCCTTCAGCTTAGAGACCATAAGGGTTTGGGCTTCCAAACACTCAGCAAGCGTTTGGATGAGCCAGCTTCCTGCTGGGGAGCCCCCTGCATCACTGCTGCCCGACACAAAAGCTGCCTCCTTGGTTCCCAGCCTTACCTTCTCATGCCGTTCATCCTGCTCTGCAGCTCCTGCTCTGAATAGTCTTCTTATGTTCCCACGGGGCAGGTAGAAAATGAAGACACGGCCCCTGCCACCAAGGTCAGCTCTGCAGCACACATGACCTCAGGAGCACTTGGCTACTCATGCAAACTGCGTAGTGCAAGGAAGATTGTTGCCTGTTGCACTTCTTCTTCTCCTGGCTCAGAAAGTAGCTTTCCTACCTAGTAAATGGGAAAAGAATAGTAATAACTAAAAAAAAGAAAACAAAAGCCTGACACAAAGCAGACGTGATTGTTACTGTGGAATTCAGGAGGGCAAGGGATTTGCCCTCTATATGAAGAAGCTGACTGCTAAGGACTAAGAACAGCCATGATCACATGGAGAACTTGCAGGTCAAATTAATGACTGAACCAATCGTGGGCTTCTGGAGGTGAGGGTCTGCTCCAGGCCGCCCGGTGAAGGGAGCCTGTTGATGGGCCCTGCTTACTGCAGCTACCAGAAGCACCGCGCTCACTGACTCTTAACTTGATGGGGGATTCCAGTCAGGCTGGGAAATCAGCATGGCTGGCTGCAAGCTGTCTGAGAGACTGCTGGAGTGCACAGAGATGAACTGTGTGGCCCAAGCATTAAGCACACCAAGCAGAAGGGAAGCATTACTGGACACGGTGCACAGCAGGGCTTAAGTCTGGAGGTGGTCAGGCCTGTAGTGACCATGCCCTCCTAGAGTTCCTCATCTCGAGGAATGCGGGCCTGGCCAAAAGCAAAGTCAGGACCCTGAGCTTCAGGAGAGCCAGCCGCAGGCTGTTCCAAGAATTCTTGGACGAGAGCCACTGGAAAACCGTTCTGAGGGGCAAAGGAATGGAAAAGAGATGGGAACTTGCTCAGAAAAACTTGCTCAGAGCTGCCTACAGCTACCACAAACATCCCTGTGTGTGCACCTGTGTGCAACCCAACTCCTCAGCACACCCCTGTGCAAGCACACATTGGTGCCACCGCATCCACGCACTATCCATGTGCTCACACACACTCACGCAACCACATCCCTTAGTGCAGCCCTGTGCGCACACACACAGACACACGCGCAACCCCTTCCTTTCACTCCCAAAGTGCACACACACACCGGTACCACAATGTCTTTGCACAGCTCCAACCTTTACACACCCCTGTGCACGCACATATATGTGCGTGCTTGTCCTTGCTCACATACCCACTGACATGCACAGACCTGAGCAACCCCACTGGTTTGTACACTCATGAACACAAACGTGTGCAACAGCATCTGTGCACAAATACACACACACTGGTGGAACCCCACTGCTTTGCACAATCCTGTGCACACTCACGTGTGTCATGCACTGATTTCCCAGCCAGTCCTCGTGGGGTCTCTTACTTAGGATGGGAGTGCAGGGGAGCAGCCAGAAGCTGTTTGCATTCCCTGCTGTCTGCTGGGCAGGTTTGTTGGCGATGCTCGGGTTGCTTTGCTTTCCCTTGGGAGGTGGGAAGGAGCTTTGGGTTGGAGGCACATCCCGTGCCAGAGCTTCCCGATGGGATCAGCAGGTCTGTCAGAGAAGTGGGTGAGGTTGCACGCCAAGCTGCAGCAGAGGAAGGGGAGGAGGTCCCAGCACAGCTCTGCACCACGCTCTGCCACGCCGGGCAGCTTGTTCCTGGCTCAGCAGTGCCATCAGACAAGAAGCAGGGAAGGAAATCAAGGATGGGGGGTACCATCAAACGCAGTCGGTGCGTGCCTGTGCAGACTCACAGACTCAGAGCTTGCGGGTTGTTTCTGCTTTTGTAGCATTCGTGTGCTGTAGTTGGGCAAAAGGTCCTGCTGCTTGAATCTTCTTCTGCAAGAGCCGCCTACCAGTAAATGGCTGCGGGGATGGAGGATGTGACAGAAAGCATTTGTCTCCACAACAGCGTAGTTACACTTGGTCTAGAGAGTGAGAGAGGCAGGCAGCACTGCCTGATGTTGGTCAGGGTGAGCTCCTCCTGCCGCAGCGCCATGATGGCAGGGCTGGAGATGATCTGCAGGGCTGGCTCAGAGGTGGGAGCCGGGAATGGAAACGACGAGAGGACAGAGGTGTTAGAGCATCCAAAAAGCAATAAAGAAAAAGCACTGAAAAGCATCACAAAGCCGCAGCCAGGAGGCTTGGAGTTTTCATGAGCAGTTCCAGGATGCTAGGATAAAAAATGGTAGCAGAGCTCTCGCTGCAGGCATCCCAAAGTCAGGCAAAATGGGAACACACCCAGAGCTCGGCTGCACGCACCCCACAGCCAGAGCACTGCAAGCTGAGCTGCCTTGCTGTTTCTTGCATTCATCCCAGTCCCTGTGAATGAAGAATCGGAATGCAGCCAAAGTGTTGATTGAGCACGAGCGTGCCTTTATTCAATGGGACAAAGGAGGGCGTGAGAGGTCCAGGCTTTAAGATGGGACCAATCCTCTGTTGTTAAGGAGAGAGTAACTCAGAGCTCGTGCTGTTGCTTGGAGCCTGGCACTGGTGGCCTGATTCTACACCCCCCTCCAAGAGGCTCGGCTTCTCCTCGGTGTTGCTGACCTGAGCCTGCATGGTGGTGCTGCTGTCGGGGCACTCGGGCTGTGCTTGGGCTGGGCTGTCCTGGGACCCCTGCACTGGGTCCCAATCCACGCTGGTGCCTGTGGTGTCTGGCAGGCTCAGGTCAGCAGCTTCCGGAGGGATGGGATGAACGAGGGCTTCAACGACGATGATGTTCTTGTCTGCATTGATGGTGCCATATGGAAGGCTCTCCACTGAAATGCAGCACCCTGTGCTTCCTAACAGCTCTTCATTGATGGAAGCACAGGATGCGCTGTCGTAGCATGCCCTGCGTCTTCGGGACACACGAGGGCTCGGGTCACCTAGGAAGGAGTAGATGGACAGCGGTTAGTGTCAAACGTTCACAAGATGAATCATGAAAGAGGTTCTTGACATCTGGCTACGTAGTGGTGGTGGGCAGAAGCAAATAGGCTTCTAGCAACAGTGTCACTGTCTTGACAGTGATCCTCGTGCAGGTCCAGCTCTTGTGTTGACAAGAGACTCATTTGGGAAAGACAGGGGTGAACCAAAGATGTCAGGCACAGGCTCGAGCGCCAGAAGGAGGTACAAGCCCACTGAAAGCATGAATCCTACCTGTGCTGCTGACAAGCAGTGCTTTGAAAGCTGGATTTGCACCCTTACCTGCCAGGACCACGACTTGTGCTTCTGAGGGATCCCTGGCACTGAGCTGCAGTTGGCGTTTGGCTGCAGGGGATGGTTTGCCCAGACAGAAACAGGAACGCCAACTGCCAGCTGGTGACTCCGTCCTCTTGCTGTGAGAACTTGGTCTGGAGAGAGAAAGCAGAGCGTGCTGTCAGTCGTGGTGCAGGGTGAGGGAAGAGCTGCTCCGAGCCCTTGCCGACAGTTGCCCGTTCCTGGCAAACCCACCCGACCAATGATGATAGCGGCTGGAAAGGGAAGTCCTCTTTACCTTTCCGATGGAGAATCAATGACCGTGTGGAAGTTCCTCATTACAGCTGTGGGGCCTTCCTCCACCTCGGTGTTGCTGCTCTGTGTTGCAGCAGGAGAGCTGCTCTGGCCTCTCCTCTCAGCCTGTGCCTCCTGCAGCGTGAGCAGCTTTGTGGATGGAGGAGACACCCACACAGACTTGGGCCCGTCCAGAGAGCTGTGCCCTGCAAGGGGAAACCACAGGTAAGAGGGAGGATCAGAAGGCAGCCGCACAGCCATCCCAGTTCTGCATTTCTCTCAGACTTGCTTATCAGAGCCACTGGAAGAAGAGGAGCTCAAAAGAACCGTGTGCTCAGAGGTATGCTCGTGGCAAAGGACACAGCCACAATTAAGAGCAGCTCACTGTATTGAAACAGGCAAACAAAAAACCTAGAAAAACTAGGGGGCAGGGACCTCGGAAAGCTTTGCTGCCACACTTCAATCAAGCTTCACCTGCTTGCAAAACATCTGAACGGCAGTGACGGTTTTCTCCATGGAAGCTTTGGGTTTGGACACTCTCAGGACCCAGGAACGGGGCACCATATTCTAATCTAAACCCAGAAGCCTGCTGTCTCCTCGACAGAAAAAGCATTTTCAAAGGTCTTGGAGAAGGCCTGGCTTGGATCAAGGTGTCAGATCAAGATCAAGCTAATGGAGGAAGACGCTCACCTGCCCTCTCTCCCACGGCTGGCGTGGATTTGGAGGGGAAGAGGACGTCTGTGTGGCTGATGAGGAACTCCACAACATCTGACTGCATCTGCAGCTCCTTGCACGCAGCTTCTCCGCTGGCGCAGGCGGACTGGCTCTGCTGGGATCTGAAGAAAAGGCAGATCTTACAAGTCATTTCCCCAGGATCATTTCCCCCAGTCTGAATTTCTGTAGCCAAAACCTGACAAGTTGGGCTCTGGAGACTTCCGCAGTGGGCAATCAGCGATGCCACTGACAAAATTCTCCTGGATGATCAGGGACACAGCAGTCCCAGCTAAACAAGTGAGTAGAAACTGTCACCTGGAAATTGTGCCCCTGGGGTTGGGCCAGAGCAGAAGTAAGCATCGTGTTGAAACGGAAGTTTACCTTAAGAGGTTTGGAGCCCACACTATCGCCAAGTTCTGAGCATGCATGTTGGTGATGGAGCAGTTCCCGGCCAGAGACACCAAGTGTCTCATAAGGTATTCCAGCGTCCTGGAAAACAAGAGGGGCAGATGTTCAGCACCAAAAAGCAAGCCGTGCTGCAGCGCACAAAACAAACCTCACTTCATGCCGGTTGTTGTCATTGCTACCGTCCCTGAATATGAAGTAGGTAAAACATTCCCAATGCCACCACACTGCAGCACCAAGCCCCAGCACAGCACAGCCGCAGCCATCGGCTGCACCAACCGTGCCCCCGTACCAAGGAACTGACCCAATCAACCGACCCGACGCAGCCTTCAGCCGCTTCAGCGTGCACAGGCATGATGCTGCCAGCGTGAGGCAACACCTGGAATCGCATCATGGCCCTCTGAAAGGCAGCAGGGCTGAACTCAGCAGACCGAGCGCAGCACTGACCTGTAGTGAGGAGCGGGCAGCTGCTGGATGGCATCCTGCATGCTGAGCAGCCGCTCCTCCTCCGTCGCAGCGCAAACAGCGTCCTGGAAAAAGGCAGGAAGGGATTCAGACACCAGGCGGGAATAGCAAAGGAAAGGGAATTCTTCCAAGCGTCGTGAATAGCTTAAATAAGCACCTCCTGGCACCACCAAAAGTGGCATCAGCCTGAGGCAGGATGTGGCAAAGACATGCCTCATGGGGCTAACAGAAATAAGACCTCGGAGCTGGGGCACTGCTGCAACCATCAGCCAGGACGCCCAGGGGAGAGGTGAGTGTCATTTCCAAGACATTGCCCTGAGCTTACCGAGAACTTGGCATACAGCTGCTCGGTCAGCAGAGGGTTCGGGAGCTCCCTGAAGTACATCTTGCAGAGGGAGCTCACGCTGTGAATGTCTCGGACGCTGAGCTCGGGAACCTGCTCCAACTCAAACTCATGGCTGCAGAGAAGGACACAGGATTGGGCAGAGGGCTTTGAGAAAGAGGAAAGCAAGTCCAAAGCCACACAGAATACAGTCAGGAAAAGGAAGGGGTTCCTCTGAACGCCCGCAGCATGGCACGTGCCCCTGCTGACAGCTGTGTCAGTCGCAGCACTCTTACCGTAGGCGCTGGATCCTGGACGCCATGCCGGACAGGCGGTAGATCCCCTGCACCACGCCATGCTGCTCAATGAACTCGGCGCAGCTCTGCAGGACCTGGGGGACTACAGAACAAGAGCCAGCGGTTAGCTCAGCTTCTTACTCAAGTCCTGCTTCAGGCCCTGCTCTTCTCACATCCCACCCAGTAAGCCCAGCCGGGCCACCGCTTGCTTCCTCCTTAGAGGAGAAAGCTGGCAGAGACAGCTGTGAGGAAACTGCACAGAGACGTGTTCTTGGCTTTCCAGAAATGCCACCACCAATCAACAGCCTGGAGAAAGTAATTCTGGCAAAACCACAGACACTGCAAGTCCCATCACAGCTCCCTGGGGAATGGAGGAATGCAATCTCAAGTCCAGAAGAGCTAGGAAAAGGATGCAGGATGCTCTGTTTGGCCAGAAGGCTTCCTATGTTTTCAGACTGAAACAATTGTTGGATATGATCTCCCTTTTATCTTTAGATGCCCAGCGGAGGGAGATCTCAGCAATGGGCTGTTCCTTACCATCACGGCCAGAGCGGAGAAGATGCTCCCCCAGGTCACACCCAAACACCCCTTCCTTCGCTGGCTCCGGCTGCTCCGATCTCCTGGGGCGAGCCTTCACCACCGAACGAAGGAAGGTGCTGAGCTTGCCCCGTTTCCTCGGCACTGCAAAGAAACAAAACAAAGAAACCAGTTCATTTCAGGCTTGGCTCGGTTGGACGAGGCCGAGCGTAACGCCTTCGACCGAGCACGGAACATCGGGAAGAACATTCCCAACAAGGACACGCAAGAACGGATTTTCCCCGTCCCTGCACGTGCCCAAGGCCAGGTCAGAAGGGGCCCCGGACAGCCTGCTCTCGACTCCTGCTAAATGCGTCGGCTGCCGACCCAGACTGAGGCAGAGGCCATGGAGCCTGAGGATGATCCTTTAGGCCCCTGCCAATCCCAAGCCATTCCAGGAGGATTCTGTGACTTCCCCAAGCCCAACAATAAACACAGTGGGATTGGGACAGATCTCTGCGTGTTCCCATGGACCTTAATGCAGTCCTGTTGCTAATCTTGCTCAACGCTAGCATTAACGAACCCCCTGAAAGCCACGCTCTGACCCCATTTTACTAACCCGCATTGTCAAATGTAACATGTGTACCTGGCTTTGGCAATGAATTGATGAGGGACTCGGGAACTTTTCCACTGATGAGCTCCACGCACTCACCAGGGAAAAACCCAACCTGTAACAAGAACAAAAAGAGAGGAGGGCATTAGCCTGAGCCCAGAGCCCAAGGGAATGTCCCCTGACAGCGACACAGGGCAACCGTTTGCATCCGGAAGCCATCCTGTGCAGGCAGAGCAGCTCCAAGCTGATATTCCTGACTCTACTGAAGTTGGGCTCTCTAGTCGAAAGCATGTGCCTACCTGAAAGCCACGCTTGCCTCTCCACCGGGGGCTCAGCTCCTTTGGTGGCATATCAATAATGCACACCAAGTCTCCCACCTGCAAGAGATTGAAACGTCAATCCCAGCTTCAGCACAGCTGGCAGGAAAGCACAGCTCAAATAACTGCCTTCTTCTGCGCCACAGAATATCCTAAAGCTAGACAGCAATTGCACCAATGCAGCCCCAAGGCATTTTCCCTTCTAAAACTGAACTTGGAGGTACAAGGGTCACACAACATACACAGTACAGCTGTGCAGTAGGAAACAGGTCTCAAAATCAGCAGGCTCTCTGCCAAAGGCTATGGAAGAGCTCCACTTTAACCACGGGCATCGGTTAGCAGGGCTTCCTGAACACATCTGCACACTTCACACACCCGTCTGCTGTTGCTCAGAGACCAGGCTCCCATACTGGGCAGGATCTGCTTGATTACAAGGTTCAAATGCCCAATCCAACCATACTGGAGAGATGGCTGAACTCCTCCTGACCCAGCGCAAGTCTAAGCTGGAACCGAACCTTCGAAGCTTCACCTCACGAGACATTCTGAAGGTGTCTGTGAATATTCCTGAGCCGTTCACACCCTAGACTACTCTCCCGTGCATGACAACAAGGAACGCCTGTAACTGCTTACCTCCAGGGAGACTTCATCCGGCCCCTGGGCGACGTAACGCTTAATAACATGGGCTGCCGCAATCGCTGGCACGTTGAAAGATGACTCCGCACGCACCAGCTGCGGCTTCCACATGTTATCAGCCTGCAAAACAGAGCACAGGCCGTGGTCAGGAGCTGAGGACAAACCAGGAGGATTTCAAGGTGAGGAGCACATCTGCAGAGAAAGCTGCAGGAAATGCGCTCCCTCCTGCTCAGGAGCACTTCAGAAGGAGCTGCACTTCTCATCACAGTTGTTTCTCTTCCTGGCATGCAGCAGGATCGCCAGGCCATGCAAAGATGCATCTCTCTCTACACAGACTCATCAGCAATGGCACTGGCGTGGACAGGTGGCCTGGCCCCCTTTGGCCCACTCTTTCCTGTAGGAGAGTACATCTGCAGCTCCCTCTGCTAGCTCAACACAGGGAACAAAGACAAGTCAGAGCTTCATACTGTACCTCCGTGCCCGCTACCTCGGGCTCACATCTGATCTCGCTGCATGCGTTGCCCATCCCAGCAGGTGTGACAAGCTGGAACAGAGCAGAAACACACTTCTGTTTTCTCTATTCACCCAGCACAGTATGGAGGGACTTCTTCAGAGCTACCCTTGCATACCCTGCGGCATAGGCAAGTGTTCGAGAAACTACCCCTTGCTTCAGTAAATTCAAACGTGACAGCCTCTGAGGCAGTGCTGTACCAAGTTGCTATCCCTCTGCCAGCAGATGGGGACTCTGGCACAGAGCAGCAGATGCATTCGCCCAGAGCGCTCTGACAGTGCGACAGCAGGGCATTAGACAGCACTCTTCTGAGGGCTGAGCTGGAGGGCAGTGAAGAAACCCACGGCATGCAAAACGACGTGGTGGGACAAAAGATGGCACGTACCTGGCAACGAGATCACCTCAGGCTATCTGCAGCAGTTCCTGGTCACTCTGCTCAGATCTTATGAGAGCAAAAGCTGCACCAAGGCAGTGGGCAGAGGGTGGGCAGAGGAGAGAGAAAGAGCAGGTCAGTGAGCAGGAATAAGACAGCCATGGAATAAAGCACACAGCACAACTGTCCCATCCACTTGCTGCAAGACATGCTGAGTCTCAGGCTATGTGATGCCTGTCCGCCCAGCAGCTTTACTCTGCTTCCACAACTGAGCAAAGAAGACGGCTGAAGAAGCATGGGACGGGTGGTACTTTTATGAATACCCCCTTTGGGACGTGTCTACCGGGGGAAAATGACGTCTGATGCGCAAGAGTAAGCAATACGGTGCTGGGAGCTCCGACAGCCAGCACTTCTCAACACCTCACTGCCCACCCGTCCATCCCACGCCGGCTCAGCTTACCTACAGGATGCTGCGCACGATGGTACTCAAACAAAGGCACTAAAGGCACAAGAACAACAAGCCAAACAACCACTCCGAACTCCTACACGCCCACAAAGGAACATAGAACACACCACTCCTCTCCACATGCCAGCTGCTTATGACATCACCAACAGCCACCAGCCTGGTCCACCATGACCCCCCACAAGGGGGGGAGGCAAGACCCCCTGGTCACATGTGATTCCAACACGGCACCACAACATTCCAGAACTCAGGGTGGGGTTGGAATTACGTCCTGGTGTGGCAGCGCAATGGGAGGTGTTTGGGCACAGCTGAAGAGCTGACAGACACCGGAGGTTTCCAAAGGAGGGTGCCAGGTTAACTCTCAGCATTCTTTTGCAGGGCTCTTTGGGATGCTTCAAACCCATTTCACTGCCTAGGTCATTTCTAGCAAGTCCAGCTGACAAATGCTCACTTTGTCTGGGTAACGCCTCTATGCATCATGAATGAAAAAGAAAATAAAATGGGCACGCGACCCTGTGAAACTTACCTCTCTGCTCTTGTTGTCAGCCAGACACCCAAGATGAGCATTGCGTGTCCCTGCTCCTGAATCAGATGCACCCAAGCCTGTGCTCCACTCTGACCCACCTCATGGTTTACATTATAGCACACATTGTGGCACATACATTTTTTTTCCCACAGGCCCCTCGCCTCTCTTGTTAGTGTCAGATCCACTCAGGTTAAAATACATGGATCAGAACAGCCATTCAGTTCTGCTGAGGCAGGATCCCACCGCTGGGATGTCCCCCAGTCCCATTCCCTGCTTCTCCTGGCACGGGTGGGGAAAGGAACAGCAAGTGATATCACCTACCCAGACTTCTGCTGGGCCTTCCATTCGGTCGCCCATCCCAGGGAGAAGCAGGGGAGCTCCCGTGGCACAAAGCTCGCAGCTGCAGAAATCAAGGCTGCCTCTAAGATGGTGCTTTCAAACAGCACGAGTAACTGGATGTAGGACTTGAAACACAAGGGTAACATGAAAAAGCCACCAGTCCCCACGGATGGGGCTGTTCGCAGAGACAACAGCTGCGTGCTTTCCAGCAGTGTGATGCTCACCCAACAAAGCGCTCAGCCAGCAGATGCCTCCAGCGTCTGAGCACCCATTTGGAGATGGTTTTCTTAACATCCAAGCTGAATCTCCCCTCATACAACCTGAGGTTGTTCCTTCCACTCCTGTCACTACTTACATGGGAGAAGAGCAGGACAACCCTCACCTCCACATAACCTCTCTTCAGGTAATCGTACAGAATGATAAGGTCCTCCCTGAGCCTCCTCTCTTCCAGACTAAATCATCCCAGTTCCATAAGAAGCTCCCCATAAGACTTGTGCTCTAGACACCTCACAGCTTCACTGGTCTCTTCTTTGCATGAAAAAAAAAACAACAAAAATACATACATAGATTCCTGACCAAAAAAGGTGGGAGTTAATAACCACCAAAGAGGTTCCTGTTCCCTGGCCTAATCCTGGCACTCCAACTCCTGGGTGATGCCCACAGGCTTCAAGTCAGGTCTCAAATCCATTGGACTCCCGTCAGAGAACTCCATCAAAAAGGATGTTACACATGTGACACTTACATTCATTTTGCGCCAGAAACAGCACTGCCAGCAGGAGCGGAGAGGTGACTGTCCCCCTGTACTCGGCACTGGTGATGCTGCAACTCAAGTTCTGTTTCCAGTTTTGGACCCCTCAGTGCAAGAAAGACACTGAGGCTTTGGAACGTGTTCAAAGAAGGGCAACAAAGCTGGTGAGGGCTCTGGAGCACAATGGGGCCATATGAGGAGAGGCTGCAGGAGCTGGGAATGCTCAGCCTGGAGAAGAGATGGCTCAGGGGAGACCTTCTTGCTCAATATAACTTCCTGAAGGGAGGTTGTAGTGAGCTGGGGGACGGCCTGTCCTCTTGTGTCATTATTGACAGAACTAGAGGGAATGGTTTCAAGCTGCAGCAGAGGAGATTCAGGCTGGACATTAGGAAATATTACTTCTCAGAAAGGGTGGCCAAGCACTGGAATGGACTGCCCAGGGAGCTGGTGGAGTCACCGACGCTGGGGGTGTTCAAGGAACGACTGAATGTTGTGTTGAGGGACGTGGTTTAGTGAAAGCCATTAGTAGTAGGAGAACTGTGCTAACACTCATGATTCAAATTACGCAGAAGTTCTCGGTGAGAACTGTACCTAACATTTCTCCTTCTTCAAGCAAACAGGCCCAACACGTGGTCGTAAAAATGCTTTCATCAGAAAGAAGCAGAGATGGCATGGCAGGACAGATGTACTCAGTGTGCACGTTTGAAGCCATTCGAGATCCTAGTCATTCTTGCTGTAGGACCCCTGACTTCTGTTAAAAGCTGAACGGAATACCCATTTTCCATCAGCTACCACCATCCCAAACAGCCAGCCTTCTTGCAGCCACCTGGCCCAAACATCCCTTTGGCTCTACACTTGATTCCTGCAAGAGAGATGGGAGCTCGGCACGCACACCATCCTTCCAACACCCCAGCCCAGCAGCAAGGGATCACAGCACTGGCACAGCTGAAACAAAAAGGGTGCGCGAGTTTCCTGGTAGCACTCAGTGTGAACAAATCTACCACTGAGCAACACCGTGAGCCCCCACTCACCTCAGCACAGGTCAACCTGTAACCCCAGCCTTCCCCTATCCACGTGCACACGCACACCTGTGTGCCACCCTGCCTGCTTTGCACACCCTCATGCACGCACCGCATCTTCTGCCCTCCTTTGCATTCACAGACGTGTGCAAACCATCCCTGGGAACACGGACGTGCCTACACCTACCACAAACATCCCTTTGTCTGCACCTGTGTGCAGCCCAACTCCTCAGCACACGCACTCGTTTGTGCCACCCTGTCCACGCACTCACCACGTGCCCTCCAGCATCACTGCTGCCTCGCTACAAGAAAGTCATTGAGGCACTGGAACTTGTCCATGGAAGTCTGTTTCTCCAGCAGCTCCCATTCATCATCAGCTCCCATTCTGAACTCCACTGTGCAAAACAGCAAAACTTCTCCTGCAAATGGCTGCAGTCACCAAAGCTCAGCCCACTGTCCAGGTACTAGCCTTCTCCCTTCTGTTTTCCACATTAGCCCATCTTTTTGCTCCCCAAAATGGAACTGCACTTCAACAGCCAAAACACAAACTAATACATCACTTTGCACTGCTCCTTCCCGCACCCCCAAGTAAATGGTTACCTGACATCCCCTACAGCACAGCACCTGCTCAGAAGTAACATTCAAACTCTATTCTTTCCTACTTCTTAATAGAGGACGGGAAAAACTCACTTCTGCATGGCGGTAAGGACAGTCTGTCCCCATCACATCCCTCTGTCTGCTAAAGGTGCAACTGGATCTCTTGCGGCCTGCTGGCTGCTGCTCACAAACGCAGGGAACTGCACCACACTGATTCTAAAGAGAGAAAGGAAGAAACGGTGGTGGGAAGGGGCACCCATGGTTTGCAGAGATGCTCCAGATTGTGCCGGAGATGGAATATCAGAGTGCTGGGACATTGTTTATCACTAAGGAAAACACTTGGAAGCATATTCAGTCTGCATAAGCTGTAATTCCTGGGCACAGTTAGCTTGCCTATGGCTCAGCTGGAGGAGGCGGGTGCTCTCAGACACCTGCTCAGGGGGTTCAGCTGAGACACTTGCACAATGCTGGGATCATTCTGATGGAAGCTATGTCTTCAGACACCGTGGTTCAATCCATCCAGAATTATCATGCAGAGCCTTAGCTCTTGAACAGCACTTCTTCCCCACCCTTCACTACTCCAAGCAGCTCCAACAAACTTCTCAGAAGAAACACAGGGCAGCAGAGACCTGGCAGACCATAACCAAGTGCAGCCTGCACTTGGGAGGGCAGTGCCCACTCCTTGCTTCCGCCCTGCTCCAGCAGGTTAAGGAGTCTGAGCCTCACTGTCCTTTTACAGCTGAAGACTTTCAGCACCTCATGCCAACATTTCTCACTAAGATACACCCAAGGCATTGAATTCTCTTCTCACTACCTCCTCCCAGTCCTCCCCTAGGAACAGAAAACACTAAGATTCTACAGCAAACGCATCTACACTGCAAGAGCACACTGAACCACCTGCAACAGTGAAACACGGTTTTCTAGAGTGGCTTTGAAAACACACCTTTCGACAGCTGTCTCCCTGTAGCCAAAAGGAAACTGAGCAGGAAAAGAAGAGTCCAGCCTGAAACACGCCCGTGCTACTAGCCCAGGTTTTTCACGGTGAATGCAGAATCCATCCTGTTCTTGAGGTAACAAATGACCAGTGGGTCTCCCCTTGCTCCACCCCTTCTCCTTAAAAGAGAGAAAAAGAAAGAGAAAACAAGCAGAAGAAACCCAGGCGTACCTTTCCACACACAGAGCAGAAATTGGAACAGCAGCTGTCTCCTTCCTGAGACATGGTGGGGAGCATCCCAGAGGAAGCCCAGGTTCTTTGCTTCTCTCCACAGGGACTTCAAGCACTCCTGGCAAGAGCTGGTTTTGTTCCTTCTTCAGCTGCTTCCATCACCAAAATCTCCTTTTGAAAAGGAACCCTAAAGAAAGAATCAGCAAATGAAAAATAATGAGCAATAACCACTTTCCCAGCTTTCTTCTGACACGCAATTTAGACTCTCGACTAGGGCAAGGTCTTAAAATCAGCTGCTTACAAGAGCTGTCCCCACATATATCCAGCTTCTGCACAGCTGCCATTATTTCGGACAGTGAGTGTAATCACAGAACCATAGAACGGCCCGGGTTGGAGGGGACCTCAAGGATCATGAAGATCAATCACCTCCCTGTCCCTGCTGGCCATCCCCTCTTCTGATGCAGCCCAGGGTACCATTTGCTCTCTGAGCTGCAAGAGCACGCTGATGGCTCACGTTCTCTTCTTCATCCTCCAGGACCCCCAGGTCCTTCTCTGCGGGGCTTCTCTTAAGGACCGCTCCTCCCAGTCTGTAGGAATGCCTGGGATTCCTCCAGCCCCAGTGCAAAACCTTGCACTTTGCTGTGCTGAACCTCATTAGATTCACCTAGGCCAACCTCTCGGGCGAGGTCCCTCTGAATGGCATCCCTTCCTTCCGCTGTGTCAGACGCACCCTCAGCAAACAGCAGAGGGTGCACTCGATTGCATCATTGGTGTCCCTGATAACGATGTAAAAAAGCACTGGTCCCAAGACAGACTCCTGGATGACACCACTTGGTATCGGCCTCCACCTGGACACAGAACCATGAATCACCACCCTCTGTCTGTGGCCTTTCAACCAATACCTTCTCCACCAGGTGGTCCACCTGTCAAATCCACGTCCCTCCAATTTAGAGAGAAGGATGTGGTGGAGGGCCATGTCAAAGATCTTGCTCAAGTCCAGGTCAATGACATCTGTTTCCTTCCTTTTGTCCACAAATGCCGCCACTCCATCACAGAAGGCCGCCAGACTGGTTAGGCATGGCCTTCCCCTGGGAAAGCCATGCTGGCTCTATTTGATCACATGCTCATTCCTGATGTGATCAAGCATGTCTTTCAGGTGGATCTGTTCCTCACCATCTTCACAGCAGTTATACATTTGAATCAAATCATTGGTGTTGCTCTCACGAAGAAAACTTCTTTGTCTTCCACTCCTGCTGCAGCTGCAATGGCTGCACCAGCATGACGCACGTGTTGGACAAACCTCCAGCTCTGGCCTAGCCATGCACAGCAGCAGTCCGTCCCCCTCCCAGCTCACTCACCACTGTGCTGCTGTGCCACAAACTCGGTGCAGCAGCGAGAGCAGGCAGCACCCATCACCCTCCTCCAACTCTCACTGCCAGCTGGGATGAGGACTGACACAGCGTGCACACCCCAGCCTGGCTTTTCTGCTGAGACACCTCCCAGCAACCACCCAGCACCAAACCCAGCTCACCTCTTAGTTCTGCTCAGCCTAAGCTGCGCCCAGCTCACGTGCACACCGCAGCAGTGCTTCTGACAGGCTCTCACAGGGTGGTCTTTAGCAAGGGGGTCCAAAGCTCTGTCTCCACGTGCAGCACGCTCAGGAGAGCAACAGCTCTGCTCACCAGCTGTGGGACAAATGATCCCACACCAGCAATGACTGCAACCTTAAGCAAAGGGAGAGGCCGCCTCCTAGATCCAAATTTTAGGAAACCAACACCCAAGAGGTGTCACCTGAAGTCAAATATCAGAGAAATTAAGATGACTCTTCTGCATCCAGCTTGGATCACTCCCTCACTCAGGCACACCACGATCAGATCAAGGACATGCTGCCTCTGGGCTGCCTTCAGCTTAGAGACCATAAGGGTTTGGGCTTCCAAACACTCAGCAAGCGTTTGGATGAGCCAGCTTCCTGCTGTGGAGCCCCTTGCATCACTGCTGCCCGACACAAAAGCTGCCTCCTTGGTTCCCAGCCTTACCTTCTCATGCCGTTCATCCTGCTCTGCAGCTCCTGCTCTGAATAGTCTTCTTATGTTCCCACGGGGCAGGTAGAAAATGAAGACACGGCCCCTGCCACCAAGGTCAGCTCTGCAGCACACATGACCTCAGGAGCACTTGGCTACTCATGCAAACTGCGTAGTGCAAGGAAGATTGTTGCCTGTTGCACTTCTTCTTCTCCTGGCTCAGAAAGTAGCTTTCCTACCTAGTAAATGGGAAAAGAATAGTAATAACTAAAAAAAAGAAAACAAAAGCCTGACACAAAGCAGACGTGATTGTTACTGTGGAATTCAGGAGGGCAAGGGATTTGCCCTCTATATGAAGAAGCTGACTGCTAAGGACTAAGAACAGCCATGATCACATGGAGAACTTGCAGGTCAAATTAATGACTGAACCAATCGTGGGCTTCTGGAGGTGAGGGTCTGCTCCAGGCCGCCCGGTGAAGGGAGCCTGTTGATGGGCCCTGCTTACTGCAGCTACCAGAAGCACCGCGCTCACTGACTCTTAACTTGATGGGGGATTCCAGTCAGGCTGGGAAATCAGCATGGCTGGCTGCAAGCTGTCTGAGAGACTGCTGGAGTGCACAGAGATGAACTGTGTGGCCCAAGCATTAAGCACACCAAGCAGAAGGGAAGCATTACTGGACACGGTGCACAGCAGGGCTTAAGTCTGGAGGTGGTCAGGCCTGTAGTGACCATGCCCTCCTAGAGTTCCTCATCTCGAGGAATGCGGGCCTGGCCAAAAGCAAAGTCAGGACCCTGAGCTTCAGGAGAGCCAGCCGCAGGCTGTTCCAAGAATTCTTGGACGAGAGCCACTGGAAAACCGTTCTGAGGGGCAAAGGAATGGAAAAGAGATGGGAACTTGCTCAGAAAAACTTGCTCAGAGCTGCCTACAGCTACCACAAACATCCCTGTGTGTGCACCTGTGTGCAACCCAACTCCTCAGCACACCCCTGTGCAAGCACACATTGGTGCCACCGCATCCACGCACTATCCATGTGCTCACACACACT
The DNA here is from genome assembly GCF_039878825.1 of Excalfactoria chinensis. NCBI lineage: Eukaryota > Metazoa > Chordata > Aves > Galliformes > Phasianidae > Excalfactoria > Excalfactoria chinensis. The sequence continues at coordinate 71,884,289 of NC_092857.1, read as the reverse complement.
CACGCAACCACATCCCTTAGTGCAGCCCTGTGCGCACACACACAGACACACGCGCAACCCCTTCCTTTCACTCCCAAAGTGCACACACACACCGGTACCACAATGTCTTTGCACAGCTCCAACCTTTACACACCCCTGTGCACGCACATATATGTGCGTGCTTGTCCTTGCTCACATACCCACTGACATGCACAGACCTGAGCAACCCCACTGGTTTGTACACTCATGAACACAAACGTGTGCAACAGCATCTGTGCACAAATACACACACACTGGTGGAACCCCACTGCTTTGCACAATCCTGTGCACACTCACGTGTGTCATGCACTGATTTCCCAGCCAGTCCTCGTGGGGTCTCTTACTTAGGATGGGAGTGCAGGGGAGCAGCCAGAAGCTGTTTGCATTCCCTGCTGTCTGCTGGGCAGGTTTGTTGGCGATGCTCGGGTTGCTTTGCTTTCCCTTGGGAGGTGGGAAGGAGCTTTGGGTTGGAGGCACATCCCGTGCCAGAGCTTCCCGATGGGATCAGCAGGTCTGTCAGAGAAGTGGGTGAGGTTGCACGCCAAGCTGCAGCAGAGGAAGGGGAGGAGGTCCCAGCACAGCTCTGCACCACGCTCTGCCACGCCGGGCAGCTTGTTCCTGGCTCAGCAGTGCCATCAGACAAGAAGCAGGGAAGGAAATCAAGGATGGGGGGTACCATCAAACGCAGTCGGTGCGTGCCTGTGCAGACTCACAGACTCAGAGCTTGCGGGTTGTTTCTGCTTTTGTAGCATTCGTGTGCTGTAGTTGGGCAAAAGGTCCTGCTGCTTGAATCTTCTTCTGCAAGAGCCGCCTACCAGTAAATGGCTGCGGGGATGGAGGATGTGACAGAAAGCATTTGTCTCCACAACAGCGTAGTTACACTTGGTCTAGAGAGTGAGAGAGGCAGGCAGCACTGCCTGATGTTGGTCAGGGTGAGCTCCTCCTGCCGCAGCGCCATGATGGCAGGGCTGGAGATGATCTGCAGGGCTGGCTCAGAGGTGGGAGCCGGGAATGGAAACGACGAGAGGACAGAGGTGTTAGAGCATCCAAAAAGCAATAAAGAAAAAGCACTGAAAAGCATCACAAAGCCGCAGCCAGGAGGCTTGGAGTTTTCATGAGCAGTTCCAGGATGCTAGGATAAAAAATGGTAGCAGAGCTCTCGCTGCAGGCATCCCAAAGTCAGGCAAAATGGGAACACACCCAGAGCTCGGCTGCACGCACCCCACAGCCAGAGCACTGCAAGCTGAGCTGCCTTGCTGTTTCTTGCATTCATCCCAGTCCCTGTGAATGAAGAATCGGAATGCAGCCAAAGTGTTGATTGAGCACGAGCGTGCCTTTATTCAATGGGACAAAGGAGGGCGTGAGAGGTCTAGGCTTTAAGATGGGACCAATCCTCTGTTGTTAAGGAGAGAGTAACTCAGAGCTCGTGCTGTTGCTTGGAGCCTGGCACTGGTGGCCTGATTCTACACCCCCCTCCAAGAGGCTCGGCTTCTCCTCGGTGTTGCTGACCTGAGCCTGCATGGTGGTGCTGCTGTCGGGGCACTCGGGCTGTGCTTGGGCTGGGCTGTCCTGGGACCCCTGCACTGGGTCCCAATCCACGCTGGTGCCTGTGGTGTCTGGCAGGCTCAGGTCAGCAGCTTCCGGAGGGATGGGATGAACGAGGGCTTCAACGACGATGATGTTCTTGTCTGCATTGATGGTGCCATATGGAAGGCTCTCCACTGAAATGCAGCACCCTGTGCTTCCTAACAGCTCTTCATTGATGGAAGCACAGGATGCGCTGTCGTAGCATGCCCTGCGTCTTCGGGACACACGAGGGCTCGGGTCACCTAGGAAGGAGTAGATGGACAGCGGTTAGTGTCAAACGTTCACAAGATGAATCATGAAAGAGGTTCTTGACATCTGGCTACGTAGTGGTGGTGGGCAGAAGCAAATAGGCTTCTAGCAACAGTGTCACTGTCTTGACAGTGATCCTCGTGCAGGTCCAGCTCTTGTGTTGACAAGAGACTCATTTGGGAAAGACAGGGGTGAACCAAAGATGTCAGGCACAGGCTCGAGCGCCAGAAGGAGGTACAAGCCCACTGAAAGCATGAATCCTACCTGTGCTGCTGACAAGCAGTGCTTTGAAAGCTGGATTTGCACCCTTACCTGCCAGGACCACGACTTGTGCTTCTGAGGGATCCCTGGCACTGAGCTGCAGTTGGCGTTTGGCTGCAGGGGATGGTTTGCCCAGACAGAAACAGGAACGCCAACTGCCAGCTGGTGACTCCGTCCTCTTGCTGTGAGAACTTGGTCTGGAGAGAGAAAGCAGAGCGTGCTGTCAGTCGTGGTGCAGGGTGAGGGAAGAGCTGCTCCGAGCCCTTGCCGACAGTTGCCCGTTCCTGGCAAACCCACCCGACCAATGATGATAGCGGCTGGAAAGGGAAGTCCTCTTTACCTTTCCGATGGAGAATCAATGACCGTGTGGAAGTTCCTCATTACAGCTGTGGGGCCTTCCTCCACCTCGGTGTTGCTGCTCTGTGTCGCAGCAGGAGAGCTGCTCTGGCCTCTCCTCTCAGCCTGTGCCTCCTGCAGCGTGAGCAGCTTTGTGGATGGAGGAGACACCCACACAGACTTGGGCCCGTCCAGAGAGCTGTGCCCTGCAAGGGGAAACCACAGGTAAGAGGGAGGATCAGAAGGCAGCCGCACAGCCATCCCAGTTCTGCATTTCTCTCAGACTTGCTTATCAGAGCCACTGGAAGAAGAGGAGCTCAAAAGAACCGTGTGCTCAGAGGTATGCTCGTGGCAAAGGACACAGCCACAATTAAGAGCAGCTCACTGTATTGAAACAGGCAAACAAAAAACCTAGAAAAACTAGGGGGCAGGGACCTCGGAAAGCTTTGCTGCCACACTTCAATCAAGCTTCACCTGCTTGCAAAACATCTGAACGGCAGTGACGGTTTTCTCCATGGAAGCTTTGGGTTTGGACACTCTCAGGACCCAGGAACGGGGCACCATATTCTAATCTAAACCCCGAAGCCTGCTGTCTCCTCGACAGAAAAAGCATTTTCAAAGGTCTTGGAGAAGGCCTGGCTTGGATCAAGGTGTCAGATCAAGATCAAGCTAATGGAGGAAGACGCTCACCTGCCCTCTCTCCCACGGCTGGCGTGGATTTGGAGGGGAAGAGGACGTCTGTGTGGCTGATGAGGAACTCCACAACATCTGACTGCGTCTGCAGCTCCTTGCACGCAGCTTCTCCGCTGGCGCAGGCGGACTGGCTCTGCTGGGATCTGAAGAAAAGGCAGATCTTACAAGTCATTTCCCCAGGATCATTTCCCCCAGTCTGAATTTCTGTAGCCAAAACCTGACAAGTTGGGCTCTGGAGACTTCCGCAGTGGGCAATCAGCGATGCCACTGACAAAATTCTCCTGGATGATCAGGGACACAGCAGTCCCAGCTAAACAAGTGAGTAGAAACTGTCACCTGGAAATTGTGCCCCTGGGGTTGGGCCAGAGCAGAAGTAAGCATCGTGTTGAAACGGAAGTTTACCTTAAGAGGTTTGGAGCCCACACTATCGCCAAGTTCTGAGCATGCATGTTGGTGATGGAGCAGTTCCCGGCCAGAGACGCCAAGTGTCTCATAAGGTATTCCAGCGTCCTGGAAAACAAGAGGGGCAGATGTTCAGCACCAAAAAGCAAGCCGTGCTGCAGCGCACAAAACAAACCTCACTTCATGCCGGTTGTTGTCATTGCTACCGTCCCTGAATATGAAGTAGGTAAAACATTCCCAATGCCACCACACTGCAGCACCAAGCCCCAGCACAGCACAGCCGCAGCCATCGGCTGCACCAACCGTGCCCCCGTACCAAGGAACTGACCCAATCAACCGACCCGACGCAGCCTTCAGCCGCTTCAGCGTGCACAGGCATGATGCTGCCAGCGTGAGGCAACACCTGGAATCGCATCATGGCCCTCTGAAAGGCAGCAGGGCTGAACTCAGCAGACCGAGCGCAGCACTGACCTGTAGTGAGGAGCGGGCAGCTGCTGGATGGCATCCTGCATGCTGAGCAGCCGCTCCTCCTCCGTCGCAGCGCAAACAGCGTCCTGGAAAAAGGCAGGAAGGGATTCAGACACCAGGCGGGAATAGCAAAGGAAAGGGAATTCTTCCAAGCGTCGTGAATAGCTTAAATAAGCACCTCCTGGCACCACCAAAAGTGGCATCAGCCTGAGGCAGGATGTGGCAAAGACATGCCTCATGGGGCTAACAGAAATAAGACCTCGGAGCTGGGGCACTGCTGCAACCATCAGCCAGGACGCCCAGGGGAGAGGTGAGTGTCATTTCCAAGACATTGCCCTGAGCTTACCGAGAACTTGGCATACAGCTGCTCGGTCAGCAGAGGGTTCGGGAGCTCCCTGAAGTACATCTTGCAGAGGGAGCTCACGCTGTGAATGTCTCGGACGCTGAGCTCGGGAACCTGCTCCAACTCAAACTCATGGCTGCAGAGAAGGACACAGGATTGGGCAGAGGGCTTTGAGAAAGAGGAAAGCAAGTCCAAAGCCACACAGAATACAGTCAAGAAAAGGAAGGGGTTCCTCTGAACGCCCGCAGCATGGCACGTGCCCCTGCTGACAGCTGTGTCAGTCGCAGCACTCTTACCGTAGGCGCTGGATCCTGGACGCCATGCCGGACAGGCGGTAGATCCCCTGCACCACGCCATGCTGCTCAATGAACTCGGCGCAGCTCTGCAGGACCTGGGGGACTACAGAACAAGAGCCAGCGGTTAGCTCAGCTTCTTACTCAAGTCCTGCTTCAGGCCCTGCTCTTCTCACATCCCACCCAGTAAGCCCAGCCGGGCCACCGCTTGCTTCCTCCTTAGAGGAGAAAGCTGGCAGAGACAGCTGTGAGGAAACTGCACAGAGACGTGTTCTTGGCTTTCCAGAAATGCCACCACCAATCAACAGCCTGGAGAAAGTAATTCTGGCAAAACCACAGACACTGCAAGTCCCATCACAGCTCCCTGGGGAATGGAGGAATGCAATCTCAAGTCCAGAAGAGCTAGGAAAAGGATGCAGGATGCTCTGTTTGGCCAGAAGGCTTCCTATGTTTTCAGACTGAAACAATTGTTGGATATGATCTCCCTTTTATCTTTAGATGCCCAGCGGAGGGAGATCTCAGCAATGGGCTGTTCCTTACCATCACGGCCAGAGCGGAGAAGGTGCTCCCCCAGGTCACACCCAAACACCCCTTCCTTCGCTGGCTCCGGCTGCTCCGATCTCCTGGGGCGAGCCTTCACCACCGAACGAAGGAAGGTGCTGAGCTTGCCCCGTTTCCTCGGCACTGCAAAGAAACAAAACAAAGAAACCAGTTCATTTCAGGCTTGGCTCGGTTGGACGAGGCTGAGCGTAACGCCTTCGACCGAGCACGGAACATCGGGAAGAACATTCCCAACAAGGACACGCAAGAACGGATTTTCCCCGTCCCTGCACGTGCCCAAGGCCAGGTCAGAAGGGGCCCCGGACAGCCTGCTCTCGACTCCTGCTAAATGCGTCGGCTGCCGACCCAGACTGAGGCAGAGGCCATGGAGCCTGAGGATGATCCTTTAGGCCCCTGCCAATCCCAAGCCATTCCAGGAGGATTCTGTGACTTCCCCAAGCCCAACAATAAACACAGTGGGATTGGGACAGATCTCTGCGTGTTCCCATGGACCTTAATGCAGTCCTGTTGCTAATCTTGCTCAACGCTAGCATTAACGAACCCCCTGAAAGCCACGCTCTGACCCCATTTTACTAACCCGCATTGTCAAATGTAACATGTGTACCTGGCTTTGGCAATGAATTGATGAGGGACTCGGGAACTTTTCCACTGATGAGCTCCACGCACTCACCAGGGAAAAACCCAACCTGTAACAAGAACAAAAAGAGAGGAGGGCATTAGCCTGAGCCCAGAGCCCAAGGGAATGTCCCCTGACAGCGACACAGGGCAACCGTTTGCATCCGGAAGCCATCCTGTGCAGGCAGAGCAGCTCCAAGCTGATATTCCTGACTCTACTGAAGTTGGGCTCTCTAGTCGAAAGCATGTGCCTACCTGAAAGCCACGCTTGCCTCTCCACCGGGGGCTCAGCTCCTTTGGTGGCATATCAATAATGCACACCAAGTCTCCCACCTGCAAGAGATTGAAACGTCAATCCCAGCTTCAGCACAGCTGGCAGGAAAGCACAGCTCAAATAACTGCCTTCTTCTGCGCCACAGAATATCCTAAAGCTAGACAGCAATTGCACCAATGCAGCCCCAAGGCATTTTCCCTTCTAAAACTGAACTTGGAGGTACAAGGGTCACACAACATACACAGTACAGCTGTGCAGTAGGAAACAGGTCTCAAAATCAGCAGGCTCTCTGCCAAAGGCTATGGAAGAGCTCCACTTTAACCACGGGCATCGGTTAGCAGGGCTTCCTGAACACATCTGCACACTTCACACACCCGTCTGCTGTTGCTCAGAGACCAGGCTCCCATACTGGGCAGGATCTGCTTGATTACAAGGTTCAAATGCCCAATCCAACCATACTGGAGAGATGGCTGAACTCCTCCTGACCCAGCGCAAGTCTAAGCTGGAACCGAACCTTCGAAGCTTCACCTCACGAGACATTCTGAAGGTGTCTGTGAATATTCCTGAGCCGTTCACACCCTAGACTACTCTCCCGTGCATGACAACAAGGAACGCCTGTAACTGCTTACCTCCAGGGAGACTTCATCCGGCCCCTGGGCGACGTAACGCTTAATAACATGGGCTGCCGCAATCGCTGGCACGTTGAAAGATGACTCCGCACGCACCAGCTGCGGCTTCCACATGTTATCAGCCTGCAAAACAGAGCACAGGCCGTGGTCAGGAGCTGAGGACAAACCAGGAGGATTTCAAGGTGAGGAGCACATCTGCAGAGAAAGCTGCAGGAAATGCGCTCCCTCCTGCTCAGGAGCACTTCAGAAGGAGCTGCACTTCTCATCACAGTTGTTTCTCTTCCTGGCATGCAGCAGGATCGCCAGGCCATGCAAAGATGCATCTCTCTCTACACAGACTCATCAGCAATGGCACTGGCGTGGACAGGTGGCCTGGCCCCCTTTGGCCCACTCTTTCCTGTAGGAGAGTACATCTGCAGCTCCCTCTGCTAGCTCAACACAGGGAACAAAGACAAGTCAGAGCTTCATACTGTACCTCCGTGCCCGCTACCTCGGGCTCACATCTGATCTCGCTGCATGCGTTGCCCATCCCAGCAGGTGTGACAAGCTGGAACAGAGCAGAAACACACTTCTGTTTTCTCTATTCACCCAGCACAGTATGGAGGGACTTCTTCAGAGCTACCCTTGCATACCCTGCGGCATAGGCAAGTGTTCGAGAAACTACCCCTTGCTTCAGTAAATTCAAACGTGACAGCCTCTGAGGCAGTGCTGTACCAAGTTGCTATCCCTCTGCCAGCAGATGGGGACTCTGGCACAGAGCAGCAGATGCATTCGCCCAGAGCGCTCTGACAGTGCGACAGCAGGGCATTAGACAGCACTCTTCTGAGGGCTGAGCTGGAGGGCAGTGAAGAAACCCACGGCATGCAAAACGACGTGGTGGGACAAAAGATGGCACGTACCTGGCAACGAGATCACCTCAGGCTATCTGCAGCAGTTCCTGGTCACTCTGCTCAGATCTTATGAGAGCAAAAGCTGCACCAAGGCAGTGGGCAGAGGGTGGGCAGAGGAGAGAGAAAGAGCAGGTCAGTGAGCAGGAATAAGACAGCCATGGAATAAAGCACACAGCACAACTGTCCCATCCACTTGCTGCAAGACATGCTGAGTCTCAGGCTATGTGATGCCTGTCCGCCCAGCAGCTTTACTCTGCTTCCACAACTGAGCAAAGAAGACGGCTGAAGAAGCATGGGACGGGTGGTACTTTTATGAATACCCCCTTTGGGACGTGTCTACCGGGGGAAAATGACGTCTGATGCGCAAGAGTAAGCAATACGGTGCTGGGAGCTCCGACAGCCAGCACTTCTCAACACCTCACTGCCCACCCGTCCATCCCACGCCGGCTCAGCTTACCTACAGGATGCTGCGCACGATGGTACTCAAACAAAGGCACTAAAGGCACAAGAACAACAAGCCAAACAACCACTCCGAACTCCTACACGCCCACAAAGGAACATAGAACACACCACTCCTCTCCACATGCCAGCTGCTTATGACATCACCAACAGCCACCAGCCTGGTCCACCATGACCCCCCACAAGGGGGGGAGGCAAGACCCCCTGGTCACATGTGATTCCAACACGGCACCACAACATTCCAGAACTCAGGGTGGGGTTGGAATTACGTCCTGGTGTGGCAGCGCAATGGGAGGTGTTTGGGCACAGCTGAAGAGCTGACAGACACCGGAGGTTTCCAAAGGAGGGTGCCAGGTTAACTCTCAGCATTCTTTTGCAGGGCTCTTTGGGATGCTTCAAACCCATTTCACTGCCTAGGTCATTTCTAGCAAGTCCAGCTGACAAATGCTCACTTTGTCTGGGTAACGCCTCTATGCATCATGAATGAAAAAGAAAATAAAATGGGCACGCGACCCTGTGAAACTTACCTCTCTGCTCTTGTTGTCAGCCAGACACCCAAGATGAGCATTGCGTGTCCCTGCTCCTGAATCAGATGCACCCAAGCCTGTGCTCCACTCTGACCCACCTCATGGTTTACATTATAGCACACATTGTGGCACATACATTTTTTTTCCCACAGGCCCCTCGCCTCTCTTGTTAGTGTCAGATCCACTCAGGTTAAAATACATGGATCAGAACAGCCATTCAGTTCTGCTGAGGCAGGATCCCACCGCTGGGATGTCCCCCAGTCCCATTCCCTGCTTCTCCTGGCACGGGTGGGGAAAGGAACAGCAAGTGATATCACCTACCCAGACTTCTGCTGGGCCTTCCATTCGGTCGCCCATCCCAGGGAGAAGCAGGGGAGCTCCCGTGGCACAAAGCTCGCAGCTGCAGAAATCAAGGCTGCCTCTAAGATGGTGCTTTCAAACAGCACGAGTAACTGGATGTAGGACTTGAAACACAAGGGTAACATGAAAAAGCCACCAGTCCCCACGGATGGGGCTGTTCGCAGAGACAACAGCTGCGTGCTTTCCAGCAGTGTGATGCTCACCCAACAAAGCGCTCAGCCAGCAGATGCCTCCAGCGTCTGAGCACCCATTTGGAGATGGTTTTCTTAACATCCAAGCTGAATCTCCCCTCATACAACCTGAGGTTGTTCCTTCCACTCCTGTCACTACTTACATGGGAGAAGAGCAGGACAACCCTCACCTCCACATAACCTCTCTTCAGGTAATCGTACAGAATGATAAGGTCCTCCCTGAGCCTCCTCTCTTCCAGACTAAATCATCCCAGTTCCATAAGAAGCTCCCCATAAGACTTGTGCTCTAGACACCTCACAGCTTCACTGGTCTCTTCTTTGCATGAAAAAAAAAACAACAAAAATACATACATAGATTCCTGACCAAAAAAGGTGGGAGTTAATAACCACCAAAGAGGTTCCTGTTCCCTGGCCTAATCCTGGCACTCCAACTCCTGGGTGATGCCCACAGGCTTCAAGTCAGGTCTCAAATCCATTGGACTCCCGTCAGAGAACTCCATCAAAAAGGATGTTACACATGTGACACTTACATTCATTTTGCGCCAGAAACAGCACTGCCAGCAGGAGCGGAGAGGTGACTGTCCCCCTGTACTCGGCACTGGTGATGCTGCAACTCAAGTTCTGTTTCCAGTTTTGGACCCCTCAGTGCAAGAAAGACACTGAGGCTTTGGAACGTGTTCAAAGAAGGGCAACAAAGCTGGTGAGGGCTCTGGAGCACAATGGGGCCATATGAGGAGAGGCTGCAGGAGCTGGGAATGCTCAGCCTGGAGAAGAGATGGCTCAGGGGAGACCTTCTTGCTCAATATAACTTCCTGAAGGGAGGTTGTAGTGAGCTGGGGGACGGCCTGTCCTCTTGTGTCATTATTGACAGAACTAGAGGGAATGGTTTCAAGCTGCAGCAGAGGAGATTCAGGCTGGACATTAGGAAATATTACTTCTCAGAAAGGGTGGCCAAGCACTGGAATGGACTGCCCAGGGAGCTGGTGGAGTCACCGACGCTGGGGGTGTTCAAGGAACGACTGAATGTTGTGTTGAGGGACGTGGTTTAGTGAAAGCCATTAGTAGTAGGAGAACTGTGCTAACACTCATGATTCAAATTACGCAGAAGTTCTCGGTGAGAACTGTACCTAACATTTCTCCTTCTTCAAGCAAACAGGCCCAACACGTGGTCGTAAAAATGCTTTCATCAGAAAGAAGCAGAGATGGCATGGCAGGACAGATGTACTCAGTGTGCACGTTTGAAGCCATTCGAGATCCTAGTCATTCTTGCTGTAGGACCCCTGACTTCTGTTAAAAGCTGAACGGAATACCCATTTTCCATCAGCTACCACCATCCCAAACAGCCAGCCTTCTTGCAGCCACCTGGCCCAAACATCCCTTTGGCTCTACACTTGATTCCTGCAAGAGAGATGGGAGCTCGGCACGCACACCATCCTTCCAACACCCCAGCCCAGCAGCAAGGGATCACAGCACTGGCACAGCTGAAACAAAAAGGGTGCGCGAGTTTCCTGGTAGCACTCAGTGTGAACAAATCTACCACTGAGCAACACCGTGAGCCCCCACTCACCTCAGCACAGGTCAACCTGTAACCCCAGCCTTCCCCTATCCACGTGCACACGCACACCTGTGTGCCACCCTGCCTGCTTTGCACACCCTCATGCACGCACCGCATCTTCTGCCCTCCTTTGCATTCACAGACGTGTGCAAACCATCCCTGGGAACACGGACGTGCCTACACCTACCACAAACATCCCTTTGTCTGCACCTGTGTGCAGCCCAACTCCTCAGCACACGCACTCGTTTGTGCCACCCTGTCCACGCACTCACCACGTGCCCTCCAGCATCACTGCTGCCTCGCTACAAGAAAGTCATTGAGGCACTGGAACTTGTCCATGGAAGTCTGTTTCTCCAGCAGCTCCCATTCATCATCAGCTCCCATTCTGAACTCCACTGTGCAAAACAGCAAAACTTCTCCTGCAAATGGCTGCAGTCACCAAAGCTCAGCCCACTGTCCAGGTACTAGCCTTCTCCCTTCTGTTTTCCACATTAGCCCATCTTTTTGCTCCCCAAAATGGAACTGCACTTCAACAGCCAAAACACAAACTAATACATCACTTTGCACTGCTCCTTCCCGCACCCCCAAGTAAATGGTTACCTGACATCCCCTACAGCACAGCACCTGCTCAGAAGTAACATTCAAACTCTATTCTTTCCTACTTCTTAATAGAGGACGGGAAAAACTCACTTCTGCATGGCGGTAAGGACAGTCTGTCCCCATCACATCCCTCTGTCTGCTAAAGGTGCAACTGGATCTCTTGCGGCCTGCTGGCTGCTGCTCACAAACGCAGGGAACTGCACCACACTGATTCTAAAGAGAGAAAGGAAGAAACGGGGGTGGGAAGGGGCACCCATGGTTTGCAGAGATGCTCCAGATTGTGCCGGAGATGGAATATCAGAGTGCTGGGACATTGTTTATCACTAAGGAAAACACTTGGAAGCATATTCAGTCTGCATAAGCTGTAATTCCTGGGCACAGTTAGCTTGCCTATGGCTCAGCTGGAGGAGGCGGGTGCTCTCAGACACCTGCTCAGGGGGTTCAGCTGAGACACTTGCACAATGCTGGGATCATTCTGATGGAAGCTATGTCTTCAGACACCGTGGTTCAATCCATCCAGAATTATCATGCAGAGCCTTAGCTCTTGAACAGCACTTCTTCCCCACCCTTCACTACTCCAAGCAGCTCCAACAAACTTCTCAGAAGAAACACAGGGCAGCAGAGACCTGGCAGACCATAACCAAGTGCAGCCTGCACTTGGGAGGGCAGTGCCCACTCCTTGCTTCCGCCCTGCTCCAGCAGGTTAAGGAGTCTGAGCCTCACTGTCCTTTTACAGCTGAAGACTTTCAGCACCTCATGCCAACATTTCTCACTAAGATACACCCAAGGCATTGAATTCTCTTCTCACTACCTCCTCCCAGTCCTCCCCTAGGAACAGAAACCACTAAGATTCTACAGCAAACGCATCTACACTGCAAGAGCACACTGAACCACCTGCAACAGTGAAACACGGTTTTCTAGAGTGGCTTTGAAAACACACCTTTCGACAGCTGTCTCCCTGTAGCCAAAAGGAAACTGAGCAGGAAAAGAAGAGTCCAGCCTGAAACACGCCCGTGCTACTAGCCCAGGTTTTTCACGGTGAATGCAGAATCCATCCTGTTCTTGAGGTAACAAATGACCAGTGGGTCTCCCCTTGCTCCACCCCTTCTCCTTAAAAGAGAGAACAAGAAAGAGAAAACAAGCAGAAGAAACCCAGGCGTACCTTTCCACACACAGAGCAGAAATTGGAACAGCAGCTGTCTCCTTCCTGAGACATGGTGGGGAGCATCCCAGAGGAAGCCCAGGTTCTTTGCTTCTCTCCACAGGGACTTCAAGCACTCCTGGCAAGAGCTGGTTTTGTTCCTTCTTCAGCTGCTTCCATCACCAAAATCTCCTTTTGAAAAGGAACCCTAAAGAAAGAATCAGCAAATGAAAAATAATGAGCAATAACCACTTTCCCAGCTTTCTTCTGACACGCAATTTAGACTCTCGACTAGGGCAAGGTCTTAAAATCAGCTGCTTACAAGAGCTGTCCCCACATATATCCAGCTTCTGCACAGCTGCCATTATTTCGGACAGTGAGTGTAATCACAGAACCATAGAACGGCCCGGGTTGGAGGGGACCTCAAGGATCATGAAGATCAATCACCTCCCTGTCCCTGCTGGCCATCCCCTCTTCTGATGCAGCCCAGGGTACCATTTGCTCTCTGAGCTGCAAGAGCACGCTGATGGCTCACGTTCTCTTCTTCATCCACCAGGACCCCCAGGTCCTTCTCTGCGGGGCTTCTCTTAAGGACCGCTCCTCCCAGTCTGTAGGAATGCCTGGGATTCCTCCAGCCCAAGTGCAAAACCTTGCACTTTGCTGTGTTGAACCTCATTAGATTCACCTAGGCCAACCTCTCGGTCGAGGTCCCTCTGAATGGCATCCCTTCCTTCTGCTGTGTCAGACGCACCCTCAGCAAACAGCAGAGGGTGCACTCGATTGCATCACTGGTGTCCCTGATAACGATGTAAAAAAGCACTGGTCCCAAGACAGACTCCTGGATGACACCACTTGGTATCGGCCTCCACCTGGACACAGAACCATGAATCACCACCCTCTGTCTGTGGCCTTTCAACCAATACCTTCTTCACCAGGTGGTCCACCTGTCAAATCCACGTCCCTCCAATTTAGAGAGAAGGATGTGGTGGAGGGCCATGTCAAAGATCTTGCTCAAGTCCAGGTCAATGACATCTGTTTCCTTCCTTTTGTCCACAAATGCCGCCACTCCATCACAGAAGGCCGCCAGACTGGTTAGGCATGGCCTTCCCCTGGGAAAGCCACGCTGGCTCTATTTGATCACATGCTCATTCCTGATGTGATCAAGCATGTCTTTCAGGTGGATCTGTTCCTCACCATCTTCATAGCAGTTATACATTTGAATCAAATCATTGGTGTTGCTCTCACGAAGAAAACTTCTTTGTCTTCTACTCCTGCTGCAGCTGCAATGGCTGCACCAGCATGATGCACGTGTTGGACAAACCTCCAGCTCTGGCCTAGCCATGCACAGCAGCAGTCCGTCCCCCTCCCAGCTCACTCACCACTGTGCTGCTGTGCCACAAACTCGGTGCAGCAGCGAGAGCAGGCAGCACCCATCACCCTCCTCCAACTCTCACTGCCAGCTGGGATGAGGACTGACACAGCGTGCACACCCCAGCCTGGCTTTTCTGCTGAGACACCTCCCAGCAACCACCCAGCACCAAACCCAGCTCACCTCTTAGTTCTGCTCAGCCTAAGCTGCGCCCAGCTCACGTGCACACCGCAGCAGTGCTTCTGACAGGCTCTCACAGGGTGGTCTTTAGCAAGGGGGTCCAAAGCTCTGTCTCCACGTGCAGCACGCTCAGGAGAGCAACAGCTCTGCTCACCAGCTGTGGGACAAATGATCCCACACCAGCAATGACTGCAACCTTAAGCAAAGGGAGAGGCCGCCTCCTAGATCCAAATTTTAGGAAACCAACACCCAAGAGGTGTCACCTGAAGTCAAATATCAGAGAAATTAAGATGACTCTTCTGCATCCAGCTTGGATCACTCCCTCACTCAGGCACACCACGATCAGATCAAGGACATGCTGCCTCTGGGCTGCCTTCAGCTTAGAGACCATAAGGGTTTGGGCTTCCAAACACTCAGCAAGCGTTTGGATGAGCCAGCTTCCTGCTGGGGAGCCCCCTGCATCACTGCTGCCCGACACAAAAGCTGCCTCCTTGGTTCCCAGCCTTACCTTCTCATGCCGTTCATCCTGCTCTGCAGCTCCTGCTCTGAATAGTCTTCTTATGTTCCCACGGGGCAGGTAGAAAATGAAGACACGGCCCCTGCCACCAAGGTCAGCTCTGCAGCACACATGACCTCAGGAGCACTTGGCTACTCATGCAAACTGCATAGTGCAAGGAAGATTGTTGCCTGTTGCACTTCTTCTTCTCCTGGCTCAGAAAGTAGCTTTCCTACCTAGTAAATGGGAAAAGAATAGTAATAACTAAAAAAAAGAAAACAAAAGCCTGACACAAAGCAGACGTGATTGTTACTGTGGAATTCAGGAGGGCAAGGGATTTGCCCTCTATATGAAGAAGCTGACTGCTAAGGACTAAGAACAGCCATGATCACATGGAGAACTTGCAGGTCAAATTAATGACTGAACCAATCGTGGGCTTCTGGAGGTGAGGGTCTGCTCCAGGCCGCCCGGTGAAGGGAGCCTGTTGATGGGCCCTGCTTACTGCAGCTACCAGAAGCACCGCGCTCACTGACTCTTAACTTGATGGGGGATTCCAGTCAGGCTGGGAAATCAGCATGGCTGGCTGCAAGCTGTCTGAGAGACTGCTGGAGTGCACAGAGATGAACTGTGTGGCCCAAGCATTAAGCACACCAAGCAGAAGGGAAGCATTACTGGACACGGTGCACAGCAGGGCTTAAGTCTGGAGGTGGTCAGGCCTGTAGTGACCATGCCCTCCTAGAGTTCCTCATCTCGAGGAATGCGGGCCTGGCCAAAAGCAAAGTCAGGACCCTGAGCTTCAGGAGAGCCAGCCGCAGGCTGTTCCAAGAATTCTTGGACGAGAGCCACTGGAAAACCGTTCTGAGGGGCAAAGGAATGGAAAAGAGATGGGAACTTGCTCAGAAAAACTTGCTCAGAGCTGCCTACAGCTACCACAAACATCCCTGTGTGTGCACCTGTGTGCAACCCAACTCCTCAGCACACCCCTGTGCAAGCACACATTGGTGCCACCGCATCCACGCACTATCCATGTGCTCACACACACTCACGCAACCACATCCCTTAGTGCAGCCCTGTGCGCACACACACAGACACACGCGCAACCCCTTCCTTTCACTCCCAAAGTGCACACACACACCGGTACCACAATGTCTTTGCACAGCTCCAACCTTTACACACCCCTGTGCACGCACATATATGTGCGTGCTTGTCCTTGCTCACATACCCACTGACATGCACAGACCTGAGCAACCCCACTGGTTTGTACACTCATGAACACAAACGTGTGCAACAGCATCTGTGCACAAATACACACACACTGGTGGAACCCCACTGCTTTGCACAATCCTGTGCACACTCACGTGTGTCATGCACTGATTTCCCAGCCAGTCCTCGTGGGGTCTCTTACTTAGGATGGGAGTGCAGGGGAGCAGCCAGAAGCTGTTTGCATTCCCTGCTGTCTGCTGGGCAGGTTTGTTGGCGATGCTCGGGTTGCTTTGCTTTCCCTTGGGAGGTGGGAAGGAGCTTTGGGTTGGAGGCACATCCCGTGCCAGAGCTTCCCGATGGGATCAGCAGGTCTGTCAGAGAAGTGGGTGAGGTTGCACGCCAAGCTGCAGCAGAGGAAGGGGAGGAGGTCCCAGCACAGCTCTGCACCACGCTCTGCCACGCCGGGCAGCTTGTTCCTGGCTCAGCAGTGCCATCAGACAAGAAGCAGGGAAGGAAATCAAGGATGGGGGGTACCATCAAACGCAGTCGGTGCGTGCCTGTGCAGACTCACAGACTCAGAGCTTGCGGGTTGTTTCTGCTTTTGTAGCATTCGTGTGCTGTAGTTGGGCAAAAGGTCCTGCTGCTTGAATCTTCTTCTGCAAGAGCCGCCTACCAGTAAATGGCTGCGGGGATGGAGGATGTGACAGAAAGCATTTGTCTCCACAACAGCGTAGTTACACTTGGTCTAGAGAGTGAGAGAGGCAGGCAGCACTGCCTGATGTTGGTCAGGGTGAGCTCCTCCTGCCGCAGCGCCATGATGGCAGGGCTGGAGATGATCTGCAGGGCTGGCTCAGAGGTGGGAGCCGGGAATGGAAACGACGAGAGGACAGAGGTGTTAGAGCATCCAAAAAGCAATAAAGAAAAAGCACTGAAAAGCATCACAAAGCCGCAGCCAGGAGGCTTGGAGTTTTCATGAGCAGTTCCAGGATGCTAGGATAAAAAATGGTAGCAGAGCTCTCGCTGCAGGCATCCCAAAGTCAGGCAAAATGGGAACACACCCAGAGCTCGGCTGCACGCACCCCACAGCCAGAGCACTGCAAGCTGAGCTGCCTTGCTGTTTCTTGCATTCATCCCAGTCCCTGTGAATGAAGAATCGGAATGCAGCCAAAGTGTTGATTGAGCACGAGCGTGCCTTTATTCAATGGGACAAAGGAGGGCGTGAGAGGTCCAGGCTTTAAGATGGGACCAATCCTCTGTTGTTAAGGAGAGAGTAACTCAGAGCTCGTGCTGTTGCTTGGAGCCTGGCACTGGTGGCCTGATTCTACACCCCCCTCCAAGAGGCTCGGCTTCTCCTCGGTATTGCTGACCTGAGCCTGCATGGTGGTGCTGCTGTCGGGGCACTCGGGCTGTGCTTGGGCTGGGCTGTCCTGGGACCCCTGCACTGGGTCCCAATCCACGCTGGTGCCTGTGGTGTCTGGCAGGCTCAGGTCAGCAGCTTCCGGAGGGATGGGATGAACGAGGGCTTCAACGACGATGATGTTCTTGTCTGCATTGATGGTGCCATATGGAAGGCTCTCCACTGAAATGCAGCACCCTGTGCTTCCTAACAGCTCTTCATTGATGGAAGCACAGGATGCGCTGTCGTAGCATGCCCTGCGTCTTCGGGACACACGAGGGCTCGGGTCACCTAGGAAGGAGTAGATGGACAGCGGTTAGTGTCAAACGTTCACAAGATGAATCATGAAAGAGGTTCTTGACATCTGGCTACGTAGTGGTGGTGGGCAGAAGCAAATAGGCTTCTAGCAACAGTGTCACTGTCTTGACAGTGATCCTCGTGCAGGTCCAGCTCTTGTGTTGACAAGAGACTCATTTGGGAAAGACAGGGGTGAACCAAAGATGTCAGGCACAGGCTCGAGCGCCAGAAGGAGGTACAAGCCCACTGAAAGCATGAATCCTACCTGTGCTGCTGACAAGCAGTGCTTTGAAAGCTGGATTTGCACCCTTACCTGCCAGGACCACGACTTGTGCTTCTGAGGGATCCCTGGCACTGAGCTGCAGTTGGCGTTTGGCTGCAGGGGATGGTTTGCCCAGACAGAAACAGGAACGCCAACTGCCAGCTGGTGACTCCGTCCTCTTGCTGTGAGAACTTGGTCTGGAGAGAGAAAGCAGAGCGTGCTGTCAGTCGTGGTGCAGGGTGAGGGAAGAGCTGCTCCGAGCCCTTGCCGACAGTTGCCCGTTCCTGGCAAACCCACCCGACCAATGATGATAGCGGCTGGAAAGGGAAGTCCTCTTTACCTTTCCGATGGAGAATCAATGACCGTGTGGAAGTTCCTCATTACAGCTGTGGGGCCTTCCTCCACCTCGGTGTTGCTGCTCTGTGTCGCAGCAGGAGAGCTGCTCTGGCCTCTCCTCTCAGCCTGTGCCTCCTGCAGCGTGAGCAGCTTTGTGGATGGAGGAGACACCCACACAGACTTGGGCCCGTCCAGAGAGCTGTGCCCTGCAAGGGGAAACCACAGGTAAGAGGGAGGATCAGAAGGCAGCCGCACAGCCATCCCAGTTCTGCATTTCTCTCAGACTTGCTTATCAGAGCCACTGGAAGAAGAGGAGCTCAAAAGAACCGTGTGCTCAGAGGTATGCTCGTGGCAAAGGACACAGCCACAATTAAGAGCAGCTCACTGTATTGAAACAGGCAAACAAAAAACCTAGAAAAACTAGGGGGCAGGGACCTCGGAAAGCTTTGCTGCCACACTTCAATCAAGCTTCACCTGCTTGCAAAACATCTGAACGGCAGTGACGGTTTTCTCCATGGAAGCTTTGGGTTTGGACACTCTCAGGACCCAGGAACGGGGCACCATATTCTAATCTAAACCCCGAAGCCTGCTGTCTCCTCGACAGAAAAAGCATTTTCAAAGGTCTTGGAGAAGGCCTGGCTTGGATCAAGGTGTCAGATCAAGATCAAGCTAATGGAGGAAGACGCTCACCTGCCCTCTCTCCCACGGCTGGCGTGGATTTGGAGGGGAAGAGGACGTCTGTGTGGCTGATGAGGAACTCCACAACATCTGACTGCGTCTGCAGCTCCTTGCACGCAGCTTCTCCGCTGGCGCAGGCGGACTGGCTCTGCTGGGATCTGAAGAAAAGGCAGATCTTACAAGTCATTTCCCCAGGATCATTTCCCCCAGTCTGAATTTCTGTAGCCAAAACCTGACAAGTTGGGCTCTGGAGACTTCCGCAGTGGGCAATCAGCGATGCCACTGACAAAATTCTCCTGGATGATCAGGGACACAGCAGTCCCAGCTAAACAAGTGAGTAGAAACTGTCACCTGGAAATTGTGCCCCTGGGGTTGGGCCAGAGCAGAAGTAAGCATCGTGTTGAAACGGAAGTTTACCTTAAGAGGTTTGGAGCCCACACTATCGCCAAGTTCTGAGCATGCATGTTGGTGATGGAGCAGTTCCCGGCCAGAGACGCCAAGTGTCTCATAAGGTATTCCAGCGTCCTGGAAAACAAGAGGGGCAGATGTTCAGCACCAAAAAGCAAGCCGTGCTGCAGCGCACAAAACAAACCTCACTTCATGCCGGTTGTTGTCATTGCTACCGTCCCTGAATATGAAGTAGGTAAAACATTCCCAATGCCACCACACTGCAGCACCAAGCCCCAGCACAGCACAGCCGCAGCCATCGGCTGCACCAACCGTGCCCCCGTACCAAGGAACTGACCCAATCAACCGACCCGACGCAGCCTTCAGCCGCTTCAGCGTGCACAGGCATGATGCTGCCAGCGTGAGGCAACACCTGGAATCGCATCATGGCCCTCTGAAAGGCAGCAGGGCTGAACTCAGCAGACCGAGCGCAGCACTGACCTGTAGTGAGGAGCGGGCAGCTGCTGGATGGCATCCTGCATGCTGAGCAGCCGCTCCTCCTCCGTCGCAGCGCAAACAGCGTCCTGGAAAAAGGCAGGAAGGGATTCAGACACCAGGCGGGAATAGCAAAGGAAAGGGAATTCTTCCAAGCGTCGTGAATAGCTTAAATAAGCACCTCCTGGCACCACCAAAAGTGGCATCAGCCTGAGGCAGGATGTGGCAAAGACATGCCTCATGGGGCTAACAGAAATAAGACCTCGGAGCTGGGGCACTGCTGCAACCATCAGCCAGGACGCCCAGGGGAGAGGTGAGTGTCATTTCCAAGACATTGCCCTGAGCTTACCGAGAACTTGGCATACAGCTGCTCGGTCAGCAGAGGGTTCGGGAGCTCCCTGAAGTACATCTTGCAGAGGGAGCTCACGCTGTGAATGTCTCGGACGCTGAGCTCGGGAACCTGCTCCAACTCAAACTCATGGCTGCAGAGAAGGACACAGGATTGGGCAGAGGGCTTTGAGAAAGAGGAAAGCAAGTCCAAAGCCACACAGAATACAGTCAAGAAAAGGAAGGGGTTCCTCTGAACGCCCGCAGCATGGCACGTGCCCCTGCTGACAGCTGTGTCAGTCGCAGCACTCTTACCGTAGGCGCTGGATCCTGGACGCCATGCCGGACAGGCGGTAGATCCCCTGCACCACGCCATGCTGCTCAATGAACTCGGCGCAGCTCTGCAGGACCTGGGGGACTACAGAACAAGAGCCAGCGGTTAGCTCAGCTTCTTACTCAAGTCCTGCTTCAGGCCCTGCTCTTCTCACATCCCACCCAGTAAGCCCAGCCGGGCCACCGCTTGCTTCCTCCTTAGAGGAGAAAGCTGGCAGAGACAGCTGTGAGGAAACTGCACAGAGACGTGTTCTTGGCTTTCCAGAAATGCCACCACCAATCAACAGCCTGGAGAAAGTAATTCTGGCAAAACCACAGACACTGCAAGTCCCATCACAGCTCCCTGGGGAATGGAGGAATGCAATCTCAAGTCCAGAAGAGCTAGGAAAAGGATGCAGGATGCTCTGTTTGGCCAGAAGGCTTCCTATGTTTTCAGACTGAAACAATTGTTGGATATGATCTCCCTTTTATCTTTAGATGCCCAGCGGAGGGAGATCTCAGCAATGGGCTGTTCCTTACCATCACGGCCAGAGCGGAGAAGGTGCTCCCCCAGGTCACACCCAAACACCCCTTCCTTCGCTGGCTCCGGCTGCTCCGATCTCCTGGGGCGAGCCTTCACCACCGAACGAAGGAAGGTGCTGAGCTTGCCCCGTTTCCTCGGCACTGCAAAGAAACAAAACAAAGAAACCAGTTCATTTCAGGCTTGGCTCGGTTGGACGAGGCTGAGCGTAACGCCTTCGACCGAGCACGGAACATCGGGAAGAACATTCCCAACAAGGACACGCAAGAACGGATTTTCCCCGTCCCTGCACGTGCCCAAGGCCAGGTCAGAAGGGGCCCCGGACAGCCTGCTCTCGACTCCTGCTAAATGCGTCGGCTGCCGACCCAGACTGAGGCAGAGGCCATGGAGCCTGAGGATGATCCTTTAGGCCCCTGCCAATCCCAAGCCATTCCAGGAGGATTCTGTGACTTCCCCAAGCCCAACAATAAACACAGTGGGATTGGGACAGATCTCTGCGTGTTCCCATGGACCTTAATGCAGTCCTGTTGCTAATCTTGCTCAACGCTAGCATTAACGAACCCCCTGAAAGCCACGCTCTGACCCCATTTTACTAACCCGCATTGTCAAATGTAACATGTGTACCTGGCTTTGGCAATGAATTGATGAGGGACTCGGGAACTTTTCCACTGATGAGCTCCACGCACTCACCAGGGAAAAACCCAACCTGTAACAAGAACAAAAAGAGAGGAGGGCATTAGCCTGAGCCCAGAGCCCAAGGGAATGTCCCCTGACAGCGACACAGGGCAACCGTTTGCATCCGGAAGCCATCCTGTGCAGGCAGAGCAGCTCCAAGCTGATATTCCTGACTCTACTGAAGTTGGGCTCTCTAGTCGAAAGCATGTGCCTACCTGAAAGCCACGCTTGCCTCTCCACCGGGGGCTCAGCTCCTTTGGTGGCATATCAATAATGCACACCAAGTCTCCCACCTGCAAGAGATTGAAACGTCAATCCCAGCTTCAGCACAGCTGGCAGGAAAGCACAGCTCAAATAACTGCCTTCTTCTGCGCCACAGAATATCCTAAAGCTAGACAGCAATTGCACCAATGCAGCCCCAAGGCATTTTCCCTTCTAAAACTGAACTTGGAGGTACAAGGGTCACACAACATACACAGTACAGCTGTGCAGTAGGAAACAGGTCTCAAAATCAGCAGGCTCTCTGCCAAAGGCTATGGAAGAGCTCCACTTTAACCACGGGCATCGGTTAGCAGGGCTTCCTGAACACATCTGCACACTTCACACACCCGTCTGCTGTTGCTCAGAGACCAGGCTCCCATACTGGGCAGGATCTGCTTGATTACAAGGTTCAAATGCCCAATCCAACCATACTGGAGAGATGGCTGAACTCCTCCTGACCCAGCGCAAGTCTAAGCTGGAACCGAACCTTCGAAGCTTCACCTCACGAGACATTCTGAAGGTGTCTGTGAATATTCCTGAGCCGTTCACACCCTAGACTACTCTCCCGTGCATGACAACAAGGAACGCCTGTAACTGCTTACCTCCAGGGAGACTTCATCCGGCCCCTGGGCGACGTAACGCTTAATAACATGGGCTGCCGCAATCGCTGGCACGTTGAAAGATGACTCCGCACGCACCAGCTGCGGCTTCCACATGTTATCAGCCTGCAAAACAGAGCACAGGCCGTGGTCAGGAGCTGAGGACAAACCAGGAGGATTTCAAGGTGAGGAGCACATCTGCAGAGAAAGCTGCAGGAAATGCGCTCCCTCCTGCTCAGGAGCACTTCAGAAGGAGCTGCACTTCTCATCACAGTTGTTTCTCTTCCTGGCATGCAGCAGGATCGCCAGGCCATGCAAAGATGCATCTCTCTCTACACAGACTCATCAGCAATGGCACTGGCGTGGACAGGTGGCCTGGCCCCCTTTGGCCCACTCTTTCCTGTAGGAGAGTACATCTGCAGCTCCCTCTGCTAGCTCAACACAGGGAACAAAGACAAGTCAGAGCTTCATACTGTACCTCCGTGCCCGCTACCTCGGGCTCACATCTGATCTCGCTGCATGCGTTGCCCATCCCAGCAGGTGTGACAAGCTGGAACAGAGCAGAAACACACTTCTGTTTTCTCTATTCACCCAGCACAGTATGGAGGGACTTCTTCAGAGCTACCCTTGCATACCCTGCGGCATAGGCAAGTGTTCGAGAAACTACCCCTTGCTTCAGTAAATTCAAACGTGACAGCCTCTGAGGCAGTGCTGTACCAAGTTGCTATCCCTCTGCCAGCAGATGGGGACTCTGGCACAGAGCAGCAGATGCATTCGCCCAGAGCGCTCTGACAGTGCGACAGCAGGGCATTAGACAGCACTCTTCTGAGGGCTGAGCTGGAGGGCAGTGAAGAAACCCACGGCATGCAAAACGACGTGGTGGGACAAAAGATGGCACGTACCTGGCAACGAGATCACCTCAGGCTATCTGCAGCAGTTCCTGGTCACTCTGCTCAGATCTTATGAGAGCAAAAGCTGCACCAAGGCAGTGGGCAGAGGGTGGGCAGAGGAGAGAGAAAGAGCAGGTCAGTGAGCAGGAATAAGACAGCCATGGAATAAAGCACACAGCACAACTGTCCCATCCACTTGCTGCAAGACATGCTGAGTCTCAGGCTATGTGATGCCTGTCCGCCCAGCAGCTTTACTCTGCTTCCACAACTGAGCAAAGAAGACGGCTGAAGAAGCATGGGACGGGTGGTACTTTTATGAATACCCCCTTTGGGACGTGTCTACCGGGGGAAAATGACGTCTGATGCGCAAGAGTAAGCAATACGGTGCTGGGAGCTCCGACAGCCAGCACTTCTCAACACCTCACTGCCCACCCGTCCATCCCACGCCGGCTCAGCTTACCTACAGGATGCTGCGCACGATGGTACTCAAACAAAGGCACTAAAGGCACAAGAACAACAAGCCAAACAACCACTCCGAACTCCTACACGCCCACAAAGGAACATAGAACACACCACTCCTCTCCACATGCCAGCCGCTTATGACATCACCAACAGCCACCAGCCTGGTCCACCATGACCCCCCACAAGGGGGGGAGGCAAGACCCCCTGGTCACATGTGATTCCAACACGGCACCACAACATTCCAGAACTCAGGGTGGGGTTGGAATTACGTCCTGGTGTGGCAGCGCAATGGGAGGTGTTTGGGCACAGCTGAAGAGCTGACAGACACCGGAGGTTTCCAAAGGAGGGTGCCAGGTTAACTCTCAGCATTCTTTTGCAGGGCTCTTTGGGATGCTTCAAACCCATTTCACTGCCTAGGTCATTTCTAGCAAGTCCAGCTGACAAATGCTCACTTTGTCTGGGTAACGCCTCTATGCATCATGAATGAAAAAGAAAATAAAATGGGCACGCGACCCTGTGAAACTTACCTCTCTGCTCTTGTTGTCAGCCAGACACCCAAGATGAGCATTGCGTGTCCCTGCTCCTGAATCAGATGCACCCAAGCCTGTGCTCCACTCTGACCCACCTCATGGTTTACATTATAGCACACATTGTGGCACATACATTTTTTTTCCCACAGGCCCCTCGCCTCTCTTGTTAGTGTCAGATCCACTCAGGTTAAAATACATGGATCAGAACAGCCATTCAGTTCTGCTGAGGCAGGATCCCACCGCTGGGATGTCCCCCAGTCCCATTCCCTGCTTCTCCTGGCACGGGTGGGGAAAGGAACAGCAAGTGATATCACCTACCCAGACTTCTGCTGGGCCTTCCATTCGGTCGCCCATCCCAGGGAGAAGCAGGGGAGCTCCCGTGGCACAAAGCTCGCAGCTGCAGAAATCAAGGCTGCCTCTAAGATGGTGCTTTCAAACAGCACGAGTAACTGGATGTAGGACTTGAAACACAAGGGTAACATGAAAAAGCCAC
The DNA here is from genome assembly GCF_039878825.1 of Excalfactoria chinensis. Lineage (NCBI taxonomy): Eukaryota > Metazoa > Chordata > Aves > Galliformes > Phasianidae > Excalfactoria > Excalfactoria chinensis. The sequence continues at coordinate 71,859,648 of NC_092857.1, read as the reverse complement.
CAGTCCCCACGGATGGGGCTGTTCGCAGAGACAACAGCTGCGTGCTTTCCAGCAGTGTGATGCTCACCCAACAAAGCGCTCAGCCAGCAGATGCCTCCAGCGTCTGAGCACCCATTTGGAGATGGTTTTCTTAACATCCAAGCTAAATCTCCCCTCATACAACCTGAGGTTGTTCCTTCCACTCCTGTCACTACTTACATGGGAGAAGAGCAGGACAACCCTCACCTCCACATAACCTCTCTTCAGGTAATCGTACAGAATGATAAGGTCCTCCCTGAGCCTCCTCTCTTCCAGACTAAATCATCCCAGTTCCATAAGAAGCTCCCCATAAGACTTGTGCTCTAGACACCTCACAGCTTCACTGGTCTCTTCTTTGCATGAAAAAAAAAACAACAAAAATACATACATAGATTCCTGACCAAAAAAGGTGGGAGTTAATAACCACCAAAGAGGTTCCTGTTCCCTGGCCTAATCCTGGCACTCCAACTCCTGGGTGATGCCCACAGGCTTCAAGTCAGGTCTCAAATCCATTGGACTCCCGTCAGAGAACTCCATCAAAAAGGATGTTACACATGTGACACTTACATTCATTTTGCGCCAGAAACAGCACTGCCAGCAGGAGCGGAGAGGTGACTGTCCCCCTGTACTCGGCACTGGTGATGCTGCAACTCAAGTTCTGTTTCCAGTTTTGGACCCCTCAGTGCAAGAAAGACACTGAGGCTTTGGAACGTGTTCAAAGAAGGGCAACAAAGCTGGTGAGGGCTCTGGAGCACAATGGGGCCATATGAGGAGAGGCTGCAGGAGCTGGGAATGCTCAGCCTGGAGAAGAGATGGCTCAGGGGAGACCTTCTTGCTCAATATAACTTCCTGAAGGGAGGTTGTAGTGAGCTGGGGGACGGCCTGTCCTCTTGTGTCATTATTGACAGAACTAGAGGGAATGGTTTCAAGCTGCAGCAGAGGAGATTCAGGCTGGACATTAGGAAATATTACTTCTCAGAAAGGGTGGCCAAGCACTGGAATGGACTGCCCAGGGAGCTGGTGGAGTCACCGACGCTGGGGGTGTTCAAGGAACGACTGAATGTTGTGTTGAGGGACGTGGTTTAGTGAAAGCCATTAGTAGTAGGAGAACTGTGCTAACACTCATGATTCAAATTACGCAGAAGTTCTCGGTGAGAACTGTACCTAACATTTCTCCTTCTTCAAGCAAACAGGCCCAACACGTGGTCGTAAAAATGCTTTCATCAGAAAGAAGCAGAGATGGCATGGCAGGACAGATGTACTCAGTGTGCACGTTTGAAGCCATTCGAGATCCTAGTCATTCTTGCTGTAGGACCCCTGACTTCTGTTAAAAGCTGAACGGAATACCCATTTTCCATCAGCTACCACCATCCCAAACAGCCAGCCTTCTTGCAGCCACCTGGCCCAAACATCCCTTTGGCTCTACACTTGATTCCTGCAAGAGAGATGGGAGCTCGGCACGCACACCATCCTTCCAACACCCCAGCCCAGCAGCAAGGGATCACAGCACTGGCACAGCTGAAACAAAAAGGGTGCGCGAGTTTCCTGGTAGCACTCAGTGTGAACAAATCTACCACTGAGCAACACCATGAGCCCCCACTCACCTCAGCACAGGTCAACCTGTAACCCCAGCCTTCCCCTATCCACGTGCACACGCACACCTGTGTGCCACCCTGCCTGCTTTGCACACCCTCATGCACGCACCGCATCTTCTGCCCTCCTTTGCATTCACAGACGTGTGCAAACCATCCCTGGGAACACGGACGTGCCTACACCTACCACAAACATCCCTTTGTCTGCACCTGTGTGCAGCCCAACTCCTCAGCACACGCACTCGTTTGTGCCACCCTGTCCACGCACTCACCACGTGCCCTCCAGCATCACTGCTGCCTCGCTACAAGAAAGTCATTGAGGCACTGGAACTTGTCCATGGAAGTCTGTTTCTCCAGCAGCTCCCATTCATCATCAGCTCCCATTCTGAACTCCACTGTGCAAAACAGCAAAACTTCTCCTGCAAATGGCTGCAGTCACCAAAGCTCAGCCCACTGTCCAGGTACTAGCCTTCTCCCTTCTGTTTTCCACATTAGCCCATCTTTTTGCTCCCCAAAATGGAACTGCACTTCAACAGCCAAAACACAAACTAATACATCACTTTGCACTGCTCCTTCCCGCACCCCCAAGTAAATGGTTACCTGACATCCCCTACAGCACAGCACCTGCTCAGAAGTAACATTCAAACTCTATTCTTTCCTACTTCTTAATAGAGGACGGGAAAAACTCACTTCTGCATGGCGGTAAGGACAGTCTGTCCCCATCACATCCCTCTGTCTGCTAAAGGTGCAACTGGATCTCTTGCGGCCTGCTGGCTGCTGCTCACAAACGCAGGGAACTGCACCACACTGATTCTAAAGAGAGAAAGGAAGAAACGGGGGTGGGAAGGGGCACCCATGGTTTGCAGAGATGCTCCAGATTGTGCCGGAGATGGAATATCAGAGTGCTGGGACATTGTTTATCACTAAGGAAAACACTTGGAAGCATATTCAGTCTGCATAAGCTGTAATTCCTGGGCACAGTTAGCTTGCCTATGGCTCAGCTGGAGGAGGCGGGTGCTCTCAGACACCTGCTCAGGGGGTTCAGCTGAGACACTTGCACAATGCTGGGATCATTCTGATGGAAGCTATGTCTTCAGACACCGTGGTTCAATCCATCCAGAATTATCATGCAGAGCCTTAGCTCTTGAACAGCACTTCTTCCCCACCCTTCACTACTCCAAGCAGCTCCAACAAACTTCTCAGAAGAAACACAGGGCAGCAGAGACCTGGCAGACCATAACCAAGTGCAGCCTGCACTTGGGAGGGCAGTGCCCACTCCTTGCTTACGCCCTGCTCCAGCAGGTTAAGGAGTCTGAGCCTCACTGTCCTTTTACAGCTGAAGACTTTCAGCACCTCATGCCAACATTTCTCACTAAGATACACCCAAGGCATTGAATTCTCTTCTCACTACCTCCTCCCAGTCCTCCCCTAGGAACAGAAACCACTAAGATTCTACAGCAAACGCATCTACACTGCAAGAGCACACTGAACCACCTGCAACAGTGAAACACGGTTTTCTAGAGTGGCTTTGAAAACACACCTTTCGACAGCTGTCTCCCTGTAGCCAAAAGGAAACTGAGCAGGAAAAGAAGAGTCCAGCCTGAAACACGCCCGTGCTACTAGCCCAGGTTTTTCACGGTGAATGCAGAATCCATCCTGTTCTTGAGGTAACAAATGACCAGTGGGTCTCCCCTTGCTCCACCCCTTCTCCTTAAAAGAGAGAAAAAGAAAGAGAAAACAAGCAGAAGAAACCCAGGCGTACCTTTCCACACACAGAGCAGAAATTGGAACAGCAGCTGTCTCCTTCCTGAGACATGGTGGGGAGCATCCCAGAGGAAGCCCAGGTTCTTTGCTTCTCTCCACAGGGACTTCATGCACTCCTGGCAAGAGCTGGTTTTGTTCCTTCTTCAGCTGCTTCCATCACCAAAATCTCCTTTTGAAAAGGAACCCTAAAGAAAGAATCAGCAAATGAAAAATAATGAGCAATAACCACTTTCCCAGCTTTCTTCTGACACGCAATTTAGACTCTCGACTAGGGCAAGGTCTTAAAATCAGCTGCTTACAAGAGCTGTCCCCACATATATCCAGCTTCTGCACAGCTGCCATTATTTCGGACAGTGAGTGTAATCACAGAACCATAGAACGGCCCGGGTTGGAGGGGACCTCAAGGATCATGAAGATCAATCACCTCCCTGTCCCTGCTGGCCATCCCCTCTTCTGATGCAGCCCAGGGTACCATTTGCTCTCTGAGCTGCAAGAGCACGCTGATGGCTCACGTTCTCTTCTTCATCCACCAGGACCCCCAGGTCCTTCTCTGCGGGGCTTCTCTTAAGGACCGCTCCTCCCAGTCTGTAGGAATGCCTGGGATTCCTCCAGCCCAAGTGCAAAACCTTGCACTTTGCTGTGTTGAACCTCATTAGATTCACCTAGGCCAACCTCTCGGGCGAGGTCCCTCTGAATGGCATCCCTTCCTTCTGCTGTGTCAGACGCACCCTCAGCAAACAGCAGAGGGTGCACTCGATTGCATCATTGGTGTCCCTGATAACGATGTAAAAAAGCACTGGTCCCAAGACAGACTCCTGGATGACACCACTTGGTATCGGCCTCCACCTGGACACAGAACCATGAATCACCACCCTCTGTCTGTGGCCTTTCAACCAATACCTTCTCCACCAGGTGGTCCACCTGTCAAATCCACGTCCCTCCAATTTAGAGAGAAGGATGTGGTGGAGGGCCATGTCAAAGATCTTGCTCAAGTCCAGGTCAATGACATCTGTTTCCTTCCTTTTGTCCACAAATGCCGCCACTCCATCACAGAAGGCCGCCAGACTGGTTAGGCATGGCCTTCCCCTGGGAAAGCCATGCTGGCTCTATTTGATCACATGCTCATTCCTGATGTGATCAAGCATGTCTTTCAGGTGGATCTGTTCCTCACCATCTTCATAGCAGTTATACATTTGAATCAAATCATTGGTGTTGCTCTCACGAAGAAAACTTCTTTGTCTTCCACTCCTGCTGCAGCTGCAATGGCTGCACCAGCATGACGCACGTGTTGGACAAACCTCCAGCTCTGGCCTAGCCATGCACAGCAGCAGTCCGTCCCCCTCCCAGCTCACTCACCACTGTGCTGCTGTGCCACAAACTCGGTGCAGCAGCGAGAGCAGGCAGCACCCATCACCCTCCTCCAACTCTCACTGCCAGCTGGGATGAGGACTGACACAGCGTGCACACCCCAGCCTGGCTTTTCTGCTGAGACACCTCCCAGCAACCACCCAGCACCAAACCCAGCTCACCTCTTAGTTCTGCTCAGCCTAAGCTGCGCCCAGCTCACGTGCACACCGCAGCAGTGCTTCTGACAGGCTCTCACAGGGTGGTCTTTAGCAAGGGGGTCCAAAGCTCTGTCTCCACGTGCAGCACGCTCAGGAGAGCAACAGCTTTGCTCACCAGCTGTGGGACAAATGATCCCACACCAGCAATGACTGCAACCTTAAGCAAAGGGAGAGGCCGCCTCCTAGATCCAAATTTTAAGAAACCAACACCCAAGAGGTGTCATCTGACGTCAAATATCAGAGAAATTAAGATGACTCTTCTGCATCCAGCTTGGATCACTCCCTCACTCAGGCACACCACGATCAGATCAAGGACATGCTGCCTCTGGGCTGCCTTCAGCTTAGAGACCATAAGGGTTTGGGCTTCCAAACACTCAGCAAGCGTTTGGATGAGCCAGCTTCCTGCTGTGGAGCCCCCTGCATCACTGCTGCCCGACACAAAAGCTGCCTCCTTGGTTCCCAGCCTTACCTTCTCATGCCGTTCATCCTGCTCTGCAGCTCCTGCTCTGAATAGTCTTCTTATGTTCCCACGGGGCAGGTAGAAAATGAAGACACGGCCCCTGCCACCAAGGTCAGCTCTGCAGCACACATGACCTCAGGAGCACTTGGCTACTCATGCAAACTGCGTAGTGCAAGGAAGATTGTTGCCTGTTGCACTTCTTCTTCTCCTGGCTCAGAAAGTAGCTTTCCTACCTAGTAAATGGGAAAAGAATAGTAATAACTAAAAAAAAGAAAACAAAAGCCTGACACAAAGCAGACGTGATTGTTACTGTGGAATTCAGGAGGGCAAGGGATTTGCCCTCTATATGAAGAAGCTGACTGCTAAGGACTAAGAACAGCCATGATCACATGGAGAACTTGCAGGTCAAATTAATGACTGAACCAATCGTGGGCTTCTGGAGGTGAGGGTCTGCTCCAGGCCGCCCGGTGAAGGGAGCCTGTTGATGGGCCCTGCTTACTGCAGCTACCAGAAGCACCGCGCTCACTGACTCTTAACTTGATGGGGGATTCCAGTCAGGCTGGGAAATCAGCATGGCTGGCTGCAAGCTGTCTGAGAGACTGCTGGAGTGCACAGAGATGAACTGTGTGGCCCAAGCATTAAGCACACCAAGCAGAAGGGAAGCATTACTGGACACGGTGCACAGCAGGGCTTAAGTCTGGAGGTGGTCAGGCCTGTAGTGACCATGCCCTCCTAGAGTTCCTCATCTCGAGGAATGCGGGCCTGGCCAAAAGCAAAGTCAGGACCCTGAGCTTCAGGAGAGCCAGCCGCAGGCTGTTCCAAGAATTCTTGGACGAGAGCCACTGGAAAACCGTTCTGAGGGGCAAAGGAATGGAAAAGAGATGGGAACTTGCTCAGAAAAACTTGCTCAGAGCTGCCTACAGCTACCACAAACATCCCTGTGTGTGCACCTGTGTGCAACCCAACTCCTCAGCACACCCCTGTGCAAGCACACATTGGTGCCACCGCATCCACGCACTATCCATGTGCTCACACACACTCACGCAACCACATCCCTTAGTGCAGCCCTGTGCGCACACACACAGACACACGCGCAACCCCTTCCTTTCACTCCCAAAGTGCACACACACACCGGTACCACAATGTCTTTGCACAGCTCCAACCTTTACACACCCCTGTGCACGCACATATATGTGCGTGCTTGTCCTTGCTCACATACCCACTGACATGCACAGACCTGAGCAACCCCACTGGTTTGTACACTCATGAACACAAACGTGTGCAACAGCATCTGTGCACAAATACACACACACTGGTGGAACCCCACTGCTTTGCACAATCCTGTGCACACTCACGTGTGTCATGCACTGATTTCCCAGCCAGTCCTCGTGGGGTCTCTTACTTAGGATGGGAGTGCAGGGGAGCAGCCAGAAGCTGTTTGCATTCCCTGCTGTCTGCTGGGCAGGTTTGTTGGCGATGCTCGGGTTGCTTTGCTTTCCCTTGGGAGGTGGGAAGGAGCTTTGGGTTGGAGGCACATCCCGTGCCAGAGCTTCCCGATGGGATCAGCAGGTCTGTCAGAGAAGTGGGTGAGGTTGCACGCCAAGCTGCAGCAGAGGAAGGGGAGGAGGTCCCAGCACAGCTCTGCACCACGCTCTGCCACGCCGGGCAGCTTGTTCCTGGCTCAGCAGTGCCATCAGACAAGAAGCAGGGAAGGAAATCAAGGATGGGGGGTACCATCAAACGCAGTCGGTGCGTGCCTGTGCAGACTCACAGACTCAGAGCTTGCGGGTTGTTTCTGCTTTTGTAGCATTCGTGTGCTGTAGTTGGGCAAAAGGTCCTGCTGCTTGAATCTTCTTCTGCAAGAGCCGCCTACCAGTAAATGGCTGCGGGGATGGAGGATGTGACAGAAAGCATTTGTCTCCACAACAGCGTAGTTACACTTGGTCTAGAGAGTGAGAGAGGCAGGCAGCACTGCCTGATGTTGGTCAGGGTGAGCTCCTCCTGCCGCAGCGCCATGATGGCAGGGCTGGAGATGATCTGCAGGGCTGGCTCAGAGGTGGGAGCCGGGAATGGAAACGACGAGAGGACAGAGGTGTTAGAGCATCCAAAAAGCAATAAAGAAAAAGCACTGAAAAGCATCACAAAGCCGCAGCCAGGAGGCTTGGAGTTTTCATGAGCAGTTCCAGGATGCTAGGATAAAAAATGGTAGCAGAGCTCTCGCTGCAGGCATCCCAAAGTCAGGCAAAATGGGAACACACCCAGAGCTCGGCTGCACGCACCCCACAGCCAGAGCACTGCAAGCTGAGCTGCCTTGCTGTTTCTTGCATTCATCCCAGTCCCTGTGAATGAAGAATCGGAATGCAGCCAAAGTGTTGATTGAGCACGAGCGTGCCTTTATTCAATGGGACAAAGGAGGGCGTGAGAGGTCCAGGCTTTAAGATGGGACCAATCCTCTGTTGTTAAGGAGAGAGTAACTCAGAGCTCGTGCTGTTGCTTGGAGCCTGGCACTGGTGGCCTGATTCTACACCCCCCTCCAAGAGGCTCGGCTTCTCCTCGGTGTTGCTGACCTGAGCCTGCATGGTGGTGCTGCTGTCGGGGCACTCGGGCTGTGCTTGGGCTGGGCTGTCCTGGGACCCCTGCACTGGGTCCCAATCCACGCTGGTGCCTGTGGTGTCTGGCAGGCTCAGGTCAGCAGCTTCCGGAGGGATGGGATGAACGAGGGCTTCAACGACGATGATGTTCTTGTCTGCATTGATGGTGCCATATGGAAGGCTCTCCACTGAAATGCAGCACCCTGTGCTTCCTAACAGCTCTTCATTGATGGAAGCACAGGATGCGCTGTCGTAGCATGCCCTGCGTCTTCGGGACACACGAGGGCTCGGGTCACCTAGGAAGGAGTAGATGGACAGCGGTTAGTGTCAAACGTTCACAAGATGAATCATGAAAGAGGTTCTTGACATCTGGCTACGTAGTGGTGGTGGGCAGAAGCAAATAGGCTTCTAGCAACAGTGTCACTGTCTTGACAGTGATCCTCGTGCAGGTCCAGCTCTTGTGTTGACAAGAGACTCATTTGGGAAAGACAGGGGTGAACCAAAGATGTCAGGCACAGGCTCGAGCGCCAGAAGGAGGTACAAGCCCACTGAAAGCATGAATCCTACCTGTGCTGCTGACAAGCAGTGCTTTGAAAGCTGGATTTGCACCCTTACCTGCCAGGACCACGACTTGTGCTTCTGAGGGATCCCTGGCACTGAGCTGCAGTTGGCGTTTGGCTGCAGGGGATGGTTTGCCCAGACAGAAACAGGAACGCCAACTGCCAGCTGGTGACTCCGTCCTCTTGCTGTGAGAACTTGGTCTGGAGAGAGAAAGCAGAGCGTGCTGTCAGTCGTGGTGCAGGGTGAGGGAAGAGCTGCTCCGAGCCCTTGCCGACAGTTGCCCGTTCCTGGCAAACCCACCCGACCAATGATGATAGCGGCTGGAAAGGGAAGTCCTCTTTACCTTTCCGATGGAGAATCAATGACCGTGTGGAAGTTCCTCATTACAGCTGTGGGGCCTTCCTCCACCTCGGTGTTGCTGCTCTGTGTCGCAGCAGGAGAGCTGCTCTGGCCTCTCCTCTCAGCCTGTGCCTCCTGCAGCGTGAGCAGCTTTGTGGATGGAGGAGACACCCACACAGACTTGGGCCCGTCCAGAGAGCTGTGCCCTGCAAGGGGAAACCACAGGTAAGAGGGAGGATCAGAAGGCAGCCGCACAGCCATCCCAGTTCTGCATTTCTCTCAGACTTGCTTATCAGAGCCACTGGAAGAAGAGGAGCTCAAAAGAACCGTGTGCTCAGAGGTATGCTCGTGGCAAAGGACACAGCCACAATTAAGAGCAGCTCACTGTATTGAAACAGGCAAACAAAAAACCTAGAAAAACTAGGGGGCAGGGACCTCGGAAAGCTTTGCTGCCACACTTCAATCAAGCTTCACCTGCTTGCAAAACATCTGAACGGCAGTGACGGTTTTCTCCATGGAAGCTTTGGGTTTGGACACTCTCAGGACCCAGGAACGGGGCACCATATTCTAATCTAAACCCCGAAGCCTGCTGTCTCCTTGACAGAAAAAGCATTTTCAAAGGTCTTGGAGAAGGCCTGGCTTGGATCAAGGTGTCAGATCAAGATCAAGCTAATGGAGGAAGACGCTCACCTGCCCTCTCTCCCACGGCTGGCGTGGATTTGGAGGGGAAGAGGACGTCTGTGTGGCTGATGAGGAACTCCACAACATCTGACTGCGTCTGCAGCTCCTTGCACGCAGCTTCTCCGCTGGCGCAGGCGGACTGGCTCTGCTGGGATCTGAAGAAAAGGCAGATCTTACAAGTCATTTCCCCAGGATCATTTCCCCCAGTCTGAATTTCTGTAGCCAAAACCTGACAAGTTGGGCTCTGGAGACTTCCGCAGTGGGCAATCAGCGATGCCACTGACGAAATTCTCCTGGATGATCAGGGACACAGCAGTCCCAGCTAAACAAGTGAGTAGAAACTGTCACCTGGAAATTGTGCCCCTGGGGTTGGGCCAGAGCAGAAGTAAGCATCGTGTTGAAACGGAAGTTTACCTTAAGAGGTTTGGAGCCCACACTATCGCCAAGTTCTGAGCATGCATGTTGGTGATGGAGCAGTTCCCGGCCAGAGACGCCAAGTGTCTCATAAGGTATTCCAGCGTCCTGGAAAACAAGAGGGGCAGATGTTCAGCACCAAAAAGCAATCCGTGCTGCAGCGCACAAAACAAACCTCACTTCATGCCGGTTGTTGTCATTGCTACCGTCCCTGAATATGAAGTAGGTAAAACATTCCCAATGCCACCACACTGCAGCACCAAGCCCCAGCACAGCACAGCCGCAGCCATCGGCTGCACCAACCGTGCCCCCGTACCAAGGAACTGACCCAATCAACCGACCCGACGCAGCCTTCAGCCGCTTCAGCGTGCACAGGCATGATGCTGCCAGCGTGAGGCAACACCTGGAATCGCATCATGGCCCTCTGAAAGGCAGCAGGGCTGAACTCAGCAGACCGAGCGCAGCACTGACCTGTAGTGAGGAGCGGGCAGCTGCTGGATGGCATCCTGCATGCTGAGCAGCCGCTCCTCCTCCGTCGCAGCGCAAACAGCGTCCTGGAAAAAGGCAGGAAGGGATTCAGACACCAGGCGGGAATAGCAAAGGAAAGGGAATTCTTCCAAGCGTCGTGAATAGCTTAAATAAGCACCTCCTGGCACCACCAAAAGTGGCATCAGCCTGAGGCAGGATGTGGCAAAGACATGCCTCATGGGGCTAACAGAAATAAGACCTCGGAGCTGGGGCACTGCTGCAACCATCAGCCAGGACGCCCAGGGGAGAGGTGAGTGTCATTTCCAAGACATTGCCCTGAGCTTACCGAGAACTTGGCATACAGCTGCTCGGTCAGCAGAGGGTTCGGGAGCTCCCTGAAGTACATCTTGCAGAGGGAGCTCACGCTGTGAATGTCTCGGACGCTGAGCTCGGGAACCTGCTCCAACTCAAACTCATGGCTGCAGAGAAGGACACAGGATTGGGCAGAGGGCTTTGAGAAAGAGGAAAGCAAGACCAAAGCCACACAGAATACAGTCAAGAAAAGGAAGGGGTTCCTCTGAACGCCCGCAGCATGGCACGTGCCCCTGCTGACAGCTGTGTCAGTCGCAGCACTCTTACCGTAGGCGCTGGATCCTGGACGCCATGCCGGACAGGCGGTAGATCCCCTGCACCACGCCATGCTGCTCAATGAACTCGGCGCAGCTCTGCAGGACCTGGGGGACTACAGAACAAGAGCCAGCGGTTAGCTCAGCTTCTTACTCAAGTCCTGCTTCAGGCCCTGCTCTTCTCACATCCCACCCAGTAAGCCCAGCCGGGCCACCGCTTGCTTCCTCCTTAGAGGAGAAAGCTGGCAGAGACAGCTGTGAGGAAACTGCACAGAGACGTGTTCTTGGCTTTCCAGAAATGCCACCACCAATCAACAGCCTGGAGAAAGTAATTCTGGCAAAACCACAGACACTGCAAGTCCCATCACAGCTCCCTGGGGAATGGAGGAATGCAATCTCAAGTCCAGAAGAGCTAGGAAAAGGATGCAGGATGCTCTGTTTGGCCAGAAGGCTTCCTATGTTTTCAGACTGAAACAATTGTTGGATATGATCTCCCTTTTATCTTTAGATGCCCAGCGGAGGGAGATCTCAGCAATGGGCTGTTCCTTACCATCACGGCCAGAGCGGAGAAGGTGCTCCCCCAGGTCACACCCAAACACCCCTTCCTTCGCTGGCTCCGGCTGCTCCGATCTCCTGGGGCGAGCCTTCACCACCGAACGAAGGAAGGTGCTGAGCTTGCCCCGTTTCCTCGGCACTGCAAAGAAACAAAACAAAGAAACCAGTTCATTTCAGGCTTGGCTCGGTTGGACGAGGCTGAGCGTAACGCCTTCGACCGAGCACGGAACATCGGGAAGAACATTCCCAACAAGGACACGCAAGAACGGATTTTCCCCGTCCCTGCACGTGCCCAAGGCCAGGTCAGAAGGGGCCCCGGACAGCCTGCTCTCGACTCCTGCTAAATGCGTCGGCTGCCGACCCAGACTGAGGCAGAGGCCATGGAGCCTGAGGATGATCCTTTAGGCCCCTGCCAATCCCAAGCCATTCCAGGAGGATTCTGTGACTTCCCCAAGCCCAACAATAAACACAGTGGGATTGGGACAGATCTCTGCGTGTTCCCATGGACCTTAATGCAGTCCTGTTGCTAATCTTGCTCAACGCTAGCATTAACGAACCCCCTGAAAGCCACGCTCTGACCCCATTTTACTAACCCGCATTGTCAAATGTAACATGTGTACCTGGCTTTGGCAATGAATTGATGAGGGACTCGGGAACTTTTCCACTGATGAGCTCCACGCACTCACCAGGGAAAAACCCAACCTGTAACAAGAACAAAAAGAGAGGAGGGCATTAGCCTGAGCCCAGAGCCCAAGGGAATGTCCCCTGACAGCGACACAGGGCAACCGTTTGCATCCGGAAGCCATCCTGTGCAGGCAGAGCAGCTCCAAGCTGATATTCCTGACTCTACTGAAGTTGGGCTCTCTAGTCGAAAGCATGTGCCTACCTGAAAGCCACGCTTGCCTCTCCACCGGGGGCTCAGCTCCTTTGGTGGCATATCAATAATGCACACCAAGTCTCCCACCTGCAAGAGATTGAAACGTCAATCCCAGCTTCAGCACAGCTGGCAGGAAAGCACAGCTCAAATAACTGCCTTCTTCTGCGCCACAGAATATCCTAAAGCTAGACAGCAATTGCACCAATGCAGCCCCAAGGCATTTTCCCTTCTAAAACTGAACTTGGAGGTACAAGGGTCACACAACATACACAGTACAGCTGTGCAGTAGGAAACAGGTCTCAAAATCAGCAGGCTCTCTGCCAAAGGCTATGGAAGAGCTCCACTTTAACCACGGGCATCGGTTAGCAGGGCTTCCTGAACACATCTGCACACTTCACACACCCGTCTGCTGTTGCTCAGAGACCAGGCTCCCATACTGGGCAGGATCTGCTTGATTACAAGGTTCAAATGCCCAATCCAACCATACTGGAGAGATGGCTGAACTCCTCCTGACCCAGCGCAAGTCTAAGCTGGAACCGAACCTTCGAAGCTTCACCTCACGAGACATTCTGAAGGTGTCTGTGAATATTCCTGAGCCGTTCACACCCTAGACTACTCTCCCGTGCATGACAACAAGGAACGCCTGTAACTGCTTACCTCCAGGGAGACTTCATCCGGCCCCTGGGCGACGTAACGCTTAATAACATGGGCTGCCGCAATCGCTGGCACGTTGAAAGATGACTCCGCACGCACCAGCTGCGGCTTCCACATGTTATCAGCCTGCAAAACAGAGCACAGGCCGTGGTCAGGAGCTGAGGACAAACCAGGAGGATTTCAAGGTGAGGAGCACATCTGCAGAGAAAGCTGCAGGAAATGCGCTCCCTCCTGCTCAGGAGCACTTCAGAAGGAGCTGCACTTCTCATCACAGTTGTTTCTCTTCCTGGCATGCAGCAGGATCGCCAGGCCATGCAAAGATGCATCTCTCTCTACACAGACTCATCAGCAATGGCACTGGCGTGGACAGGTGGCCTGGCCCCCTTTGGCCCACTCTTTCCTGTAGGAGAGTACATCTGCAGCTCCCTCTGCTAGCTCAACACAGGGAACAAAGACAAGTCAGAGCTTCATACTGTACCTCCGTGCCCGCTACCTCGGGCTCACATCTGATCTCGCTGCATGCGTTGCCCATCCCAGCAGGTGTGACAAGCTGGAACAGAGCAGAAACACACTTCTGTTTTCTCTATTCACCCAGCACAGTATGGAGGGACTTCTTCAGAGCTACCCTTGCATACCCTGCGGCATAGGCAAGTGTTCGAGAAACTACCCCTTGCTTCAGTAAATTCAAACGTGACAGCCTCTGAGGCAGTGCTGTACCAAGTTGCTATCCCTCTGCCAGCAGATGGGGACTCTGGCACAGAGCAGCAGATGCATTCGCCCAGAGCGCTCTGACAGTGCGACAGCAGGGCATTAGACAGCACTCTTCTGAGGGCTGAGCTGGAGGGCAGTGAAGAAACCCACGGCATGCAAAACGACGTGGTGGGACAAAAGATGGCACGTACCTGGCAACGAGATCACCTCAGGCTATCTGCAGCAGTTCCTGGTCACTCTGCTCAGATCTTATGAGAGCAAAAGCTGCACCAAGGCAGTGGGCAGAGGGTGGGCAGAGGAGAGAGAAAGAGCAGGTCAGTGAGCAGGAATAAGACAGCCATGGAATAAAGCACACAGCACAACTGTCCCATCCACTTGCTGCAAGACATGCTGAGTCTCAGGCTATGTGATGCCTGTCCGCCCAGCAGCTTTACTCTGCTTCCACAACTGAGCAAAGAAGACGGCTGAAGAAGCATGGGACGGGTGGTACTTTTATGAATACCCCCTTTGGGACGTGTCTACCGGGGGAAAATGACGTCTGATGCGCAAGAGTAAGCAATACGGTGCTGGGAGCTCCGACAGCCAGCACTTCTCAACACCTCACTGCCCACCCGTCCATCCCACGCCGGCTCAGCTTACCTACAGGATGCTGCGCACGATGGTACTCAAACAAAGGCACTAAAGGCACAAGAACAACAAGCCAAACAACCACTCCGAACTCCTACACGCCCACAAAGGAACATAGAACACACCACTCCTCTCCACATGCCAGCCGCTTATGACATCACCAACAGCCACCAGCCTGGTCCACCATGACCCCCCACAAGGGGGGGAGGCAAGACCCCCTGGTCACATGTGATTCCAACACGGCACCACAACATTCCAGAACTCAGGGTGGGGTTGGAATTACGTCCTGGTGTGGCAGCGCAATGGGAGGTGTTTGGGCACAGCTGAAGAGCTGACAGACACCGGAGGTTTCCAAAGGAGGGTGCCAGGTTAACTCTCAGCATTCTTTTGCAGGGCTCTTTGGGATGCTTCAAACCCATTTCACTGCCTAGGTCATTTCTAGCAAGTCCAGCTGACAAATGCTCACTTTGTCTGGGTAACGCCTCTATGCATCATGAATGAAAAAGAAAATAAAATGGGCACGCGACCCTGTGAAACTTACCTCTCTGCTCTTGTTGTCAGCCAGACACCCAAGATGAGCATTGCGTGTCCCTGCTCCTGAATCAGATGCACCCAAGCCTGTGCTCCACTCTGACCCACCTCATGGTTTACATTATAGCACACATTGTGGCACATACATTTTTTTTCCCACAGGCCCCTCGCCTCTCTTGTTAGTGTCAGATCCACTCAGGTTAAAATACATGGATCAGAACAGCCATTCAGTTCTGCTGAGGCAGGATCCCACCGCTGGGATGTCCCCCAGTCCCATTCCCTGCTTCTCCTGGCACGGGTGGGGAAAGGAACAGCAAGTGATATCACCTACCCAGACTTCTGCTGGGCCTTCCATTCGGTCGCCCATCCCAGGGAGAAGCAGGGGAGCTCCCGTGGCACAAAGCTCGCAGCTGCAGAAATCAAGGCTGCCTCTAAGATGGTGCTTTCAAACAGCACGAGTAACTGGATGTAGGACTTGAAACACAAGGGTAACATGAAAAAGCCACCAGTCCCCACGGATGGGGCTGTTCGCAGAGACAACAGCTGCGTGCTTTCCAGCAGTGTGATGCTCACCCAACAAAGCGCTCAGCCAGCAGATGCCTCCAGCGTCTGAGCACCCATTTGGAGATGGTTTTCTTAACATCCAAGCTAAATCTCCCCTCATACAACCTGAGGTTGTTCCTTCCACTCCTGTCACTACTTACATGGGAGAAGAGCAGGACAACCCTCACCTCCACATAACCTCTCTTCAGGTAATCGTACAGAATGATAAGGTCCTCCCTGAGCCTCCTCTCTTCCAGACTAAATCATCCCAGTTCCATAAGAAGCTCCCCATAAGACTTGTGCTCTAGACACCTCACAGCTTCACTGGTCTCTTCTTTGCATGAAAAAAAAAACAACAAAAATACATACATAGATTCCTGACCAAAAAAGGTGGGAGTTAATAACCACCAAAGAGGTTCCTGTTCCCTGGCCTAATCCTGGCACTCCAACTCCTGGGTGATGCCCACAGGCTTCAAGTCAGGTCTCAAATCCATTGGACTCCCGTCAGAGAACTCCATCAAAAAGGATGTTACACATGTGACACTTACATTCATTTTGCGCCAGAAACAGCACTGCCAGCAGGAGCGGAGAGGTGACTGTCCCCCTGTACTCGGCACTGGTGATGCTGCAACTCAAGTTCTGTTTCCAGTTTTGGACCCCTCAGTGCAAGAAAGACACTGAGGCTTTGGAACGTGTTCAAAGAAGGGCAACAAAGCTGGTGAGGGCTCTGGAGCACAATGGGGCCATATGAGGAGAGGCTGCAGGAGCTGGGAATGCTCAGCCTGGAGAAGAGATGGCTCAGGGGAGACCTTCTTGCTCAATATAACTTCCTGAAGGGAGGTTGTAGTGAGCTGGGGGACAGCCTGTCCTCTTGTGTCATTATTGACAGAACTAGAGGGAATGGTTTCAAGCTGCAGCAGAGGAGATTCAGGCTGGACATTAGGAAATATTACTTCTCAGAAAGGGTGGCCAAGCACTGGAATGGACTGCCCAGGGAGCTGGTGGAGTCACCGACGCTGGGGGTGTTCAAGGAACGACTGAATGTTGTGTTGAGGGACGTGGTTTAGTGAAAGCCATTAGTAGTAGGAGAACTGTGCTAACACTCATGATTCAAATTACGCAGAAGTTCTCGGTGAGAACTGTACCTAACATTTCTCCTTCTTCAAGCAAACAGGCCCAACACGTGGTCGTAAAAATGCTTTCATCAGAAAGAAGCAGAGATGGCATGGCAGGACAGATGTACTCAGTGTGCACGTTTGAAGCCATTCGAGATCCTAGTCATTCTTGCTGTAGGACCCCTGACTTCTGTTAAAAGCTGAACGGAATACCCATTTTCCATCAGCTACCACCATCCCAAACAGCCAGCCTTCTTGCAGCCACCTGGCCCAAACATCCCTTTGGCTCTACACTTGATTCCTGCAAGAGAGATGGGAGCTCGGCACGCACACCATCCTTCCAACACCCCAGCCCAGCAGCAAGGGATCACAGCACTGGCACAGCTGAAACAAAAAGGGTGCGCGAGTTTCCTGGTAGCACTCAGTGTGAACAAATCTACCACTGAGCAACACCATGAGCCCCCACTCACCTCAGCACAGGTCAACCTGTAACCCCAGCCTTCCCCTATCCACGTGCACACGCACACCTGTGTGCCACCCTGCCTGCTTTGCACACCCTCATGCACGCACCGCATCTTCTGCCCTCCTTTGCATTCACAGACGTGTGCAAACCATCCCTGGGAACACGGACGTGCCTACACCTACCACAAACATCCCTTTGTCTGCACCTGTGTGCAGCCCAACTCCTCAGCACACGCACTCGTTTGTGCCACCCTGTCCACGCACTCACCACGTGCCCTCCAGCATCACTGCTGCCTCGCTACAAGAAAGTCATTGAGGCACTGGAACTTGTCCATGGAAGTCTGTTTCTCCAGCAGCTCCCATTCATCATCAGCTCCCATTCTGAACTCCACTGTGCAAAACAGCAAAACTTCTCCTGCAAATGGCTGCAGTCACCAAAGCTCAGCCCACTGTCCAGGTACTAGCCTTCTCCCTTCTGTTTTCCACATTAGCCCATCTTTTTGCTCCCCAAAATGGAACTGCACTTCAACAGCCAAAACACAAACTAATACATCACTTTGCACTGCTCCTTCCCGCACCCCCAAGTAAATGGTTACCTGACATCCCCTACAGCACAGCACCTGCTCAGAAGTAACATTCAAACTCTATTCTTTCCTACTTCTTAATAGAGGACGGGAAAAACTCACTTCTGCATGGCGGTAAGGACAGTCTGTCCCCATCACATCCCTCTGTCTGCTAAAGGTGCAACTGGATCTCTTGCGGCCTGCTGGCTGCTGCTCACAAACGCAGGGAACTGCACCACACTGATTCTAAAGAGAGAAAGGAAGAAACGGGGGTGGGAAGGGGCACCCATGGTTTGCAGAGATGCTCCAGATTGTGCCGGAGATGGAATATCAGAGTGCTGGGACATTGTTTATCACTAAGGAAAACACTTGGAAGCATATTCAGTCTGCATAAGCTGTAATTCCTGGGCACAGTTAGCTTGCCTATGGCTCAGCTGGAGGAGGCGGGTGCTCTCAGACACCTGCTCAGGGGGTTCAGCTGAGACACTTGCACAATGCTGGGATCATTCTGATGGAAGCTATGTCTTCAGACACCGTGGTTCAATCCATCCAGAATTATCATGCAGAGCCTTAGCTCTTGAACAGCACTTCTTCCCCACCCTTCACTACTCCAAGCAGCTCCAACAAACTTCTCAGAAGAAACACAGGGCAGCAGAGACCTGGCAGACCATAACCAAGTGCAGCCTGCACTTGGGAGGGCAGTGCCCACTCCTTGCTTACGCCCTGCTCCAGCAGGTTAAGGAGTCTGAGCCTCACTGTCCTTTTACAGCTGAAGACTTTCAGCACCTCATGCCAACATTTCTCACTAAGATACACCCAAGGCATTGAATTCTCTTCTCACTACCTCCTCCCAGTCCTCCCCTAGGAACAGAAACCACTAAGATTCTACAGCAAACGCATCTACACTGCAAGAGCACACTGAACCACCTGCAACAGTGAAACACGGTTTTCTAGAGTGGCTTTGAAAACACACCTTTCGACAGCTGTCTCCCTGTAGCCAAAAGGAAACTGAGCAGGAAAAGAAGAGTCCAGCCTGAAACACGCCCGTGCTACTAGCCCAGGTTTTTCACGGTGAATGCAGAATCCATCCTGTTCTTGAGGTAACAAATGACCAGTGGGTCTCCCCTTGCTCCACCCCTTCTCCTTAAAAGAGAGAAAAAGAAAGAGAAAACAAGCAGAAGAAACCCAGGCGTACCTTTCCACACACAGAGCAGAAATTGGAACAGCAGCTGTCTCCTTCCTGAGACATGGTGGGGAGCATCCCAGAGGAAGCCCAGGTTCTTTGCTTCTCTCCACAGGGACTTCATGCACTCCTGGCAAGAGCTGGTTTTGTTCCTTCTTCAGCTGCTTCCATCACCAAAATCTCCTTTTGAAAAGGAACCCTAAAGAAAGAATCAGCAAATGAAAAATAATGAGCAATAACCACTTTCCCAGCTTTCTTCTGACACGCAATTTAGACTCTCGACTAGGGCAAGGTCTTAAAATCAGCTGCTTACAAGAGCTGTCCCCACATATATCCAGCTTCTGCACAGCTGCCATTATTTCGGACAGTGAGTGTAATCACAGAACCATAGAACGGCCCGGGTTGGAGGGGACCTCAAGGATCATGAAGATCAATCACCTCCCTGTCCCTGCTGGCCATCCCCTCTTCTGATGCAGCCCAGGGTACCATTTGCTCTCTGAGCTGCAAGAGCACGCTGATGGCTCACGTTCTCTTCTTCATCCACCAGGACCCCCAGGTCCTTCTCTGCGGGGCTTCTCTTAAGGACCGCTCCTCCCAGTCTGTAGGAATGCCTGGGATTCCTCCAGCCCAAGTGCAAAACCTTGCACTTTGCTGTGTTGAACCTCATTAGATTCACCTAGGCCAACCTCTCGGGCGAGGTCCCTCTGAATGGCATCCCTTCCTTCTGCTGTGTCAGACGCACCCTCAGCAAACAGCAGAGGGTGCACTCGATTGCATCATTGGTGTCCCTGATAACGATGTAAAAAAGCACTGGTCCCAAGACAGACTCCTGGATGACACCACTTGGTATCGGCCTCCACCTGGACACAGAACCATGAATCACCACCCTCTGTCTGTGGCCTTTCAACCAATACCTTCTCCACCAGGTGGTCCACCTGTCAAATCCACGTCCCTCCAATTTAGAGAGAAGGATGTGGTGGAGGGCCATGTCAAAGATCTTGCTCAAGTCCAGGTCAATGACATCTGTTTCCTTCCTTTTGTCCACAAATGCCGCCACTCCATCACAGAAGGCCGCCAGACTGGTTAGGCATGGCCTTCCCCTGGGAAAGCCATGCTGGCTCTATTTGATCACATGCTCATTCCTGATGTGATCAAGCATGTCTTTCAGGTGGATCTGTTCCTCACCATCTTCATAGCAGTTATACATTTGAATCAAATCATTGGTGTTGCTCTCACGAAGAAAACTTCTTTGTCTTCCACTCCTGCTGCAGCTGCAATGGCTGCACCAGCATGACGCACGTGTTGGACAAACCTCCAGCTCTGGCCTAGCCATGCACAGCAGCAGTCCGTCCCCCTCCCAGCTCACTCACCACTGTGCTGCTGTGCCACAAACTCGGTGCAGCAGCGAGAGCAGGCAGCACCCATCACCCTCCTCCAACTCTCACTGCCAGCTGGGATGAGGACTGACACAGCGTGCACACCCCAGCCTGGCTTTTCTGCTGAGACACCTCCCAGCAACCACCCAGCACCAAACCCAGCTCACCTCTTAGTTCTGCTCAGCCTAAGCTGCGCCCAGCTCACGTGCACACCGCAGCAGTGCTTCTGACAGGCTCTCACAGGGTGGTCTTTAGCAAGGGGGTCCAAAGCTCTGTCTCCACGTGCAGCACGCTCAGGAGAGCAACAGCTTTGCTCACCAGCTGTGGGACAAATGATCCCACACCAGCAATGACTGCAACCTTAAGCAAAGGGAGAGGCCGCCTCCTAGATCCAAATTTTAAGAAACCAACACCCAAGAGGTGTCATCTGACGTCAAATATCAGAGAAATTAAGATGACTCTTCTGCATCCAGCTTGGATCACTCCCTCACTCAGGCACACCACGATCAGATCAAGGACATGCTGCCTCTGGGCTGCCTTCAGCTTAGAGACCATAAGGGTTTGGGCTTCCAAACACTCAGCAAGCGTTTGGATGAGCCAGCTTCCTGCTGTGGAGCCCCCTGCATCACTGCTGCCCGACACAAAAGCTGCCTCCTTGGTTCCCAGCCTTACCTTCTCATGCCGTTCATCCTGCTCTGCAGCTCCTGCTCTGAATAGTCTTCTTATGTTCCCACGGGGCAGGTAGAAAATGAAGACACGGCCCCTGCCACCAAGGTCAGCTCTGCAGCACACATGACCTCAGGAGCACTTGGCTACTCATGCAAACTGCGTAGTGCAAGGAAGATTGTTGCCTGTTGCACTTCTTCTTCTCCTGGCTCAGAAAGTAGCTTTCCTACCTAGTAAATGGGAAAAGAATAGTAATAACTAAAAAAAAGAAAACAAAAGCCTGACACAAAGCAGACGTGATTGTTACTGTGGAATTCAGGAGGGCAAGGGATTTGCCCTCTATATGAAGAAGCTGACTGCTAAGGACTAAGAACAGCCATGATCACATGGAGAACTTGCAGGTCAAATTAATGACTGAACCAATCGTGGGCTTCTGGAGGTGAGGGTCTGCTCCAGGCCGCCCGGTGAAGGGAGCCTGTTGATGGGCCCTGCTTACTGCAGCTACCAGAAGCACCGCGCTCACTGACTCTTAACTTGATGGGGGATTCCAGTCAGGCTGGGAAATCAGCATGGCTGGCTGCAAGCTGTCTGAGAGACTGCTGGAGTGCACAGAGATGAACTGTGTGGCCCAAGCATTAAGCACACCAAGCAGAAGGGAAGCATTACTGGACACGGTGCACAGCAGGGCTTAAGTCTGGAGGTGGTCAGGCCTGTAGTGACCATGCCCTCCTAGAGTTCCTCATCTCGAGGAATGCGGGCCTGGCCAAAAGCAAAGTCAGGACCCTGAGCTTCAGGAGAGCCAGCCGCAGGCTGTTCCAAGAATTCTTGGACGAGAGCCACTGGAAAACCGTTCTGAGGGGCAAAGGAATGGAAAAGAGATGGGAACTTGCTCAGAAAAACTTGCTCAGAGCTGCCTACAGCTACCACAAACATCCCTGTGTGTGCACCTGTGTGCAACCCAACTCCTCAGCACACCCCTGTGCAAGCACACATTGGTGCCACCGCATCCACGCACTATCCATGTGCTCACACACACTCACGCAACCACATCCCTTAGTGCAGCCCTGTGCGCACACACACAGACACACGCGCAACCCCTTCCTTTCACTCCCAAAGTGCACACACACACCGGTACCACAATGTCTTTGCACAGCTCCAACCTTTACACACCCCTGTGCACGCACATATATGTGCGTGCTTGTCCTTGCTCACATACCCACTGACATGCACAGACCTGAGCAACCCCACTGGTTTGTACACTCATGAACACAAACGTGTGCAACAGCATCTGTGCACAAATACACACACACTGGTGGAACCCCACTGCTTTGCACAATCCTGTGCACACTCACGTGTGTCATGCACTGATTTCCCAGCCAGTCCTCGTGGGGTCTCTTACTTAGGATGGGAGTGCAGGGGAGCAGCCAGAAGCTGTTTGCATTCCCTGCTGTCTGCTGGGCAGGTTTGTTGGCGATGCTCGGGTTGCTTTGCTTTCCCTTGGGAGGTGGGAAGGAGCTTTGGGTTGGAGGCACATCCCGTGCCAGAGCTTCCCGATGGGATCAGCAGGTCTGTCAGAGAAGTGGGTGAGGTTGCACGCCAAGCTGCAGCAGAGGAAGGGGAGGAGGTCCCAGCACAGCTCTGCACCACGCTCTGCCACGCCGGGCAGCTTGTTCCTGGCTCAGCAGTGCCATCAGACAAGAAGCAGGGAAGGAAATCAAGGATGGGGGGTACCATCAAACGCAGTCGGTGCGTGCCTGTGCAGACTCACAGACTCAGAGCTTGCGGGTTGTTTCTGCTTTTGTAGCATTCGTGTGCTGTAGTTGGGCAAAAGGTCCTGCTGCTTGAATCTTCTTCTGCAAGAGCCGCCTACCAGTAAATGGCTGCGGGGATGGAGGATGTGACAGAAAGCATTTGTCTCCACAACAGCGTAGTTACACTTGGTCTAGAGAGTGAGAGAGGCAGGCAGCACTGCCTGATGTTGGTCAGGGTGAGCTCCTCCTGCCGCAGCGCCATGATGGCAGGGCTGGAGATGATCTGCAGGGCTGGCTCAGAGGTGGGAGCCGGGAATGGAAACGACGAGAGGACAGAGGTGTTAGAGCATCCAAAAAGCAATAAAGAAAAAGCACTGAAAAGCATCACAAAGCCGCAGCCAGGAGGCTTGGAGTTTTCATGAGCAGTTCCAGGATGCTAGGATAAAAAATGGTAGCAGAGCTCTCGCTGCAGGCATCCCAAAGTCAGGCAAAATGGGAACACACCCAGAGCTCGGCTGCACGCACCCCACAGCCAGAGCACTGCAAGCTGAGCTGCCTTGCTGTTTCTTGCATTCATCCCAGTCCCTGTGAATGAAGAATCGGAATGCAGCCAAAGTGTTGATTGAGCACGAGCGTGCCTTTATTCAATGGGACAAAGGAGGGCGTGAGAGGTCCAGGCTTTAAGATGGGACCAATCCTCTGTTGTTAAGGAGAGAGTAACTCAGAGCTCGTGCTGTTGCTTGGAGCCTGGCACTGGTGGCCTGATTCTACACCCCCCTCCAAGAGGCTCGGCTTCTCCTCGGTGTTGCTGACCTGAGCCTGCATGGTGGTGCTGCTGTCGGGGCACTCGGGCTGTGCTTGGGCTGGGCTGTCCTGGGACCCCTGCACTGGGTCCCAATCCACGCTGGTGCCTGTGGTGTCTGGCAGGCTCAGGTCAGCAGCTTCCGGAGGGATGGGATGAACGAGGGCTTCAACGACGATGATGTTCTTGTCTGCATTGATGGTGCCATATGGAAGGCTCTCCACTGAAATGCAGCACCCTGTGCTTCCTAACAGCTCTTCATTGATGGAAGCACAGGAT
This sequence comes from Excalfactoria chinensis, assembly GCF_039878825.1. NCBI lineage: Eukaryota > Metazoa > Chordata > Aves > Galliformes > Phasianidae > Excalfactoria > Excalfactoria chinensis. The sequence goes on along the minus strand of NC_092857.1, from coordinate 71,835,874 downwards.
GCGCTGTCGTAGCATGCCCTGCGTCTTCGGGACACACGAGGGCTCGGGTCACCTAGGAAGGAGTAGATGGACAGCGGTTAGTGTCAAACGTTCACAAGATGAATCATGAAAGAGGTTCTTGACATCTGGCTACGTAGTGGTGGTGGGCAGAAGCAAATAGGCTTCTAGCAACAGTGTCACTGTCTTGACAGTGATCCTCGTGCAGGTCCAGCTCTTGTGTTGACAAGAGACTCATTTGGGAAAGACAGGGGTGAACCAAAGATGTCAGGCACAGGCTCGAGCGCCAGAAGGAGGTACAAGCCCACTGAAAGCATGAATCCTACCTGTGCTGCTGACAAGCAGTGCTTTGAAAGCTGGATTTGCACCCTTACCTGCCAGGACCACGACTTGTGCTTCTGAGGGATCCCTGGCACTGAGCTGCAGTTGGCGTTTGGCTGCAGGGGATGGTTTGCCCAGACAGAAACAGGAACGCCAACTGCCAGCTGGTGACTCCGTCCTCTTGCTGTGAGAACTTGGTCTGGAGAGAGAAAGCAGAGCGTGCTGTCAGTCGTGGTGCAGGGTGAGGGAAGAGCTGCTCCGAGCCCTTGCCGACAGTTGCCCGTTCCTGGCAAACCCACCCGACCAATGATGATAGCGGCTGGAAAGGGAAGTCCTCTTTACCTTTCCGATGGAGAATCAATGACCGTGTGGAAGTTCCTCATTACAGCTGTGGGGCCTTCCTCCACCTCGGTGTTGCTGCTCTGTGTCGCAGCAGGAGAGCTGCTCTGGCCTCTCCTCTCAGCCTGTGCCTCCTGCAGCGTGAGCAGCTTTGTGGATGGAGGAGACACCCACACAGACTTGGGCCCGTCCAGAGAGCTGTGCCCTGCAAGGGGAAACCACAGGTAAGAGGGAGGATCAGAAGGCAGCCGCACAGCCATCCCAGTTCTGCATTTCTCTCAGACTTGCTTATCAGAGCCACTGGAAGAAGAGGAGCTCAAAAGAACCGTGTGCTCAGAGGTATGCTCGTGGCAAAGGACACAGCCACAATTAAGAGCAGCTCACTGTATTGAAACAGGCAAACAAAAAACCTAGAAAAACTAGGGGGCAGGGACCTCGGAAAGCTTTGCTGCCACACTTCAATCAAGCTTCACCTGCTTGCAAAACATCTGAACGGCAGTGACGGTTTTCTCCATGGAAGCTTTGGGTTTGGACACTCTCAGGACCCAGGAACGGGGCACCATATTCTAATCTAAAGCCAGAAGCCTGCTGTCTCCTCGACAGAAAAAGCATTTTCAAAGGTCTTGGAGAAGGCCTGGCTTGGATCAAGGTGTCAGATCAAGATCAAGCTAATGGAGGAAGACGCTCACCTGCCCTCTCTCCCACGGCTGGCGTGGATTTGGAGGGGAAGAGGACGTCTGTGTGGCTGATGAGGAACTCCACAACATCTGACTGCGTCTGCAGCTCCTTGCACGCAGCTTCTCCGCTGGCGCAGGCGGACTGGCTCTGCTGGGATCTGAAGAAAAGGCAGATCTTACAAGTCATTTCCCCAGGATCATTTCCCCCAGTCTGAATTTCTGTAGCCAAAACCTGACAAGTTGGGCTCTGGAGACTTCCGCAGTGGGCAATCAGCGATGCCACTGACGAAATTCTCCTGGATGATCAGGGACACAGCAGTCCCAGCTAAACAAGTGAGTAGAAACTGTCACCTGGAAATTGTGCCCCTGGGGTTGGGCCAGAGCAGAAGTAAGCATCGTGTTGAAACGGAAGTTTACCTTAAGAGGTTTGGAGCCCACACTATCGCCAAGTTCTGAGCATGCATGTTGGTGATGGAGCAGTTCCCGGCCAGAGACGCCAAGTGTCTCATAAGGTATTCCAGCGTCCTGGAAAACAAGAGGGGCAGATGTTCAGCACCAAAAAGCAATCCGTGCTGCAGCGCACAAAACAAACCTCACTTCATGCCGGTTGTTGTCATTGCTACCGTCCCTGAATATGAAGTAGGTAAAACATTCCCAATGCCACCACACTGCAGCACCAAGCCCCAGCACAGCACAGCCGCAGCCATCGGCTGCACCAACCGTGCCCCCGTACCAAGGAACTGACCCAATCAACCGACCCGACGCAGCCTTCAGCCGCTTCAGCGTGCACAGGCATGATGCTGCCAGCGTGAGGCAACACCTGGAATCGCATCATGGCCCTCTGAAAGGCAGCAGGGCTGAACTCAGCAGACCGAGCGCAGCACTGACCTGTAGTGAGGAGCGGGCAGCTGCTGGATGGCATCCTGCATGCTGAGCAGCCGCTCCTCCTCCGTCGCAGCGCAAACAGCGTCCTGGAAAAAGGCAGGAAGGGATTCAGACACCAGGCGGGAATAGCAAAGGAAAGGGAATTCTTCCAAGCGTCGTGAATAGCTTAAATAAGCACCTCCTGGCACCACCAAAAGTGGCATCAGCCTGAGGCAGGATGTGGCAAAGACATGCCTCATGGGGCTAACAGAAATAAGACCTCGGAGCTGGGGCACTGCTGCAACCATCAGCCAGGACGCCCAGGGGAGAGGTGAGTGTCATTTCCAAGACATTGCCCTGAGCTTACCGAGAACTTGGCATACAGCTGCTCGGTCAGCAGAGGGTTCGGGAGCTCCCTGAAGTACATCTTGCAGAGGGAGCTCACGCTGTGAATGTCTCGGACGCTGAGCTCGGGAACCTGCTCCAACTCAAACTCATGGCTGCAGAGAAGGACACAGGATTGGGCAGAGGGCTTTGAGAAAGAGGAAAGCAAGACCAAAGCCACACAGAATACAGTCAAGAAAAGGAAGGGGTTCCTCTGAACGCCCGCAGCATGGCACGTGCCCCTGCTGACAGCTGTGTCAGTCGCAGCACTCTTACCGTAGGCGCTGGATCCTGGACGCCATGCCGGACAGGCGGTAGATCCCCTGCACCACGCCATGCTGCTCAATGAACTCGGCGCAGCTCTGCAGGACCTGGGGGACTACAGAACAAGAGCCAGCGGTTAGCTCAGCTTCTTACTCAAGTCCTGCTTCAGGCCCTGCTCTTCTCACATCCCACCCAGTAAGCCCAGCCGGGCCACCGCTTGCTTCCTCCTTAGAGGAGAAAGCTGGCAGAGACAGCTGTGAGGAAACTGCACAGAGACGTGTTCTTGGCTTTCCAGAAATGCCACCACCAATCAACAGCCTGGAGAAAGTAATTCTGGCAAAACCACAGACACTGCAAGTCCCATCACAGCTCCCTGGGGAATGGAGGAATGCAATCTCAAGTCCAGAAGAGCTAGGAAAAGGATGCAGGATGCTCTGTTTGGCCAGAAGGCTTCCTATGTTTTCAGACTGAAACAATTGTTGGATATGATCTCCCTTTTATCTTTAGATGCCCAGCGGAGGGAGATCTCAGCAATGGGCTGTTCCTTACCATCACGGCCAGAGCGGAGAAGGTGCTCCCCCAGGTCACACCCAAACACCCCTTCCTTCGCTGGCTCCGGCTGCTCCGATCTCCTGGGGCGAGCCTTCACCACCGAACGAAGGAAGGTGCTGAGCTTGCCCCGTTTCCTCGGCACTGCAAAGAAACAAAACAAAGAAACCAGTTCATTTCAGGCTTGGCTCGGTTGGACGAGGCTGAGCGTAACGCCTTCGACCGAGCACGGAACATCGGGAAGAACATTCCCAACAAGGACACGCAAGAACGGATTTTCCCCGTCCCTGCACGTGCCCAAGGCCAGGTCAGAAGGGGCCCCGGACAGCCTGCTCTCGACTCCTGCTAAATGCGTCGGCTGCCGACCCAGACTGAGGCAGAGGCCATGGAGCCTGAGGATGATCCTTTAGGCCCCTGCCAATCCCAAGCCATTCCAGGAGGATTCTGTGACTTCCCCAAGCCCAACAATAAACACAGTGGGATTGGGACAGATCTCTGCGTGTTCCCATGGACCTTAATGCAGTCCTGTTGCTAATCTTGCTCAACGCTAGCATTAACGAACCCCCTGAAAGCCACGCTCTGACCCCATTTTACTAACCCGCATTGTCAAATGTAACATGTGTACCTGGCTTTGGCAATGAATTGATGAGGGACTCGGGAACTTTTCCACTGATGAGCTCCACGCACTCACCAGGGAAAAACCCAACCTGTAACAAGAACAAAAAGAGAGGAGGGCATTAGCCTGAGCCCAGAGCCCAAGGGAATGTCCCCTGACAGCGACACAGGGCAACCGTTTGCATCCGGAAGCCATCCTGTGCAGGCAGAGCAGCTCCAAGCTGATATTCCTGACTCTACTGAAGTTGGGCTCTCTAGTCGAAAGCATGTGCCTACCTGAAAGCCACGCTTGCCTCTCCACCGGGGGCTCAGCTCCTTTGGTGGCATATCAATAATGCACACCAAGTCTCCCACCTGCAAGAGATTGAAACGTCAATCCCAACTTCAGCACAGCTGGCAGGAAAGCACAGCTCAAATAACTGCCTTCTTCTGCGCCACAGAATATCCTAAAGCTAGACAGCAATTGCACCAATGCAGCCCCAAGGCATTTTCCCTTCTAAAACTGAACTTGGAGGTACAAGGGTCACACAACATACACAGTACAGCTGTGCAGTAGGAAACAGGTCTCAAAATCAGCAGGCTCTCTGCCAAAGGCTATGGAAGAGCTCCACTTTAACCACGGGCATCGGTTAGCAGGGCTTCCTGAACACATCTGCACACTTCACACACCCGTCTGCTGTTGCTCAGAGACCAGGCTCCCATACTGGGCAGGATCTGCTTGATTACAAGGTTCAAATGCCCAATCCAACCATACTGGAGAGATGGCTGAACTCCTCCTGACCCAGCGCAAGTCTAAGCTGGAACCGAACCTTCGAAGCTTCACCTCACGAGACATTCTGAAGGTGTCTGTGAATATTCCTGAGCCGTTCACACCCTAGACTACTCTCCCGTGCATGACAACAAGGAACGCCTGTAACTGCTTACCTCCAGGGAGACTTCATCCGGCCCCTGGGCGACGTAACGCTTAATAACATGGGCTGCCGCAATCGCTGGCACGTTGAAAGATGACTCCGCACGCACCAGCTGCGGCTTCCACATGTTATCAGCCTGCAAAACAGAGCACAGGCCGTGGTCAGGAGCTGAGGACAAACCAGGAGGATTTCAAGGTGAGGAGCACATCTGCAGAGAAAGCTGCAGGAAATGCGCTCCCTCCTGCTCAGGAGCACTTCAGAAGGAGCTGCACTTCTCATCACAGTTGTTTCTCTTCCTGGCATGCAGCAGGATCGCCAGGCCATGCAAAGATGCATCTCTCTCTACACAGACTCATCAGCAATGGCACTGGCGTGGACAGGTGGCCTGGCCCCCTTTGGCCCACTCTTTCCTGTAGGAGAGTACATCTGCAGCTCCCTCTGCTAGCTCAACACAGGGAACAAAGACAAGTCAGAGCTTCATACTGTACCTCCGTGCCCGCTACCTCGGGCTCACATCTGATCTCGCTGCATGCGTTGCCCATCCCAGCAGGTGTGACAAGCTGGAACAGAGCAGAAACACACTTCTGTTTTCTCTATTCACCCAGCACAGTATGGAGGGACTTCTTCAGAGCTACCCTTGCATACCCTGCGGCATAGGCAAGTGTTCGAGAAACTACCCCTTGCTTCAGTAAATTCAAACGTGACAGCCTCTGAGGCAGTGCTGTACCAAGTTGCTATCCCTCTGCCAGCAGATGGGGACTCTGGCACAGAGCAGCAGATGCATTCGCCCAGAGCGCTCTGACAGTGCGACAGCAGGGCATTAGACAGCACTCTTCTGAGGGCTGAGCTGGAGGGCAGTGAAGAAACCCACGGCATGCAAAACGACGTGGTGGGACAAAAGATGGCACGTACCTGGCAACGAGATCACCTCAGGCTATCTGCAGCAGTTCCTGGTCACTCTGCTCAGATCTTATGAGAGCAAAAGCTGCACCAAGGCAGTGGGCAGAGGGTGGGCAGAGGAGAGAGAAAGAGCAGGTCAGTGAGCAGGAATAAGACAGCCATGGAATAAAGCACACAGCACAACTGTCCCATCCACTTGCTGCAAGACATGCTGAGTCTCAGGCTATGTGATGCCTGTCCGCCCAGCAGCTTTACTCTGCTTCCACAACTGAGCAAAGAAGACGGCTGAAGAAGCATGGGACGGGTGGTACTTTTATGAATACCCCCTTTGGGACGTGTCTACCGGGGGAAAATGACGTCTGATGCGCAAGAGTAAGCAATACGGTGCTGGGAGCTCCGACAGCCAGCACTTCTCAACACCTCACTGCCCACCCGTCCATCCCACGCCGGCTCAGCTTACCTACAGGATGCTGCGCACGATGGTACTCAAACAAAGGCACTAAAGGCACAAGAACAACAAGCCAAACAACCACTCCGAACTCCTACACGCCCACAAAGGAACATAGAACACACCACTCCTCTCCACATGCCAGCTGCTTATGACATCACCAACAGCCACCAGCCTGGTCCACCATGACCCCCCACAAGGGGGGGAGGCAAGACCCCCTGGTCACATGTGATTCCAACACGGCACCACAACATTCCAGAACTCAGGGTGGGGTTGGAATTACGTCCTGGTGTGGCAGCGCAATGGGAGGTGTTTGGGCACAGCTGAAGAGCTGACAGACACCGGAGGTTTCCAAAGGAGGGTGCCAGGTTAACTCTCAGCATTCTTTTGCAGGGCTCTTTGGGATGCTTCAAACCCATTTCACTGCCTAGGTCATTTCTAGCAAGTCCAGCTGACAAATGCTCACTTTGTCTGGGTAACGCCTCTATGCATCATGAATGAAAAAGAAAATAAAATGGGCACGCGACCCTGTGAAACTTACCTCTCTGCTCTTGTTGTCAGCCAGACACCCAAGATGAGCATTGCGTGTCCCTGCTCCTGAATCAGATGCACCCAAGCCTGTGCTCCACTCTGACCCACCTCATGGTTTACATTATAGCACACATTGTGGCACATACATTTTTTTTCCCACAGGCCCCTCGCCTCTCTTGTTAGTGTCAGATCCACTCAGGTTAAAATACATGGATCAGAACAGCCATTCAGTTCTGCTGAGGCAGGATCCCACCGCTGGGATGTCCCCCAGTCCCATTCCCTGCTTCTCCTGGCACGGGTGGGGAAAGGAACAGCAAGTGATATCACCTACCCAGACTTCTGCTGGGCCTTCCATTCGGTCGCCCATCCCAGGGAGAAGCAGGGGAGCTCCCGTGGCACAAAGCTCGCAGCTGCAGAAATCAAGGCTGCCTCTAAGATGGTGCTTTCAAACAGCACGAGTAACTGGATGTAGGACTTGAAACACAAGGGTAACATGAAAAAGCCACCAGTCCCCACGGATGGGGCTGTTCGCAGAGACAACAGCTGCGTGCTTTCCAGCAGTGTGATGCTCACCCAACAAAGCGCTCAGCCAGCAGATGCCTCCAGCGTCTGAGCACCCATTTGGAGATGGTTTTCTTAACATCCAAGCTGAATCTCCCCTCATACAACCTGAGGTTGTTCCTTCCACTCCTGTCACTACTTACATGGGAGAAGAGCAGGACAACCCTCACCTCCACATAACCTCTCTTCAGGTAATCGTACAGAATGATAAGGTCCTCCCTGAGCCTCCTCTCTTCCAGACTAAATCATCCCAGTTCCATAAGAAGCTCCCCATAAGACTTGTGCTCTAGACACCTCACAGCTTCACTGGTCTCTTCTTTGCATGAAAAAAAAAACAACAAAAATACATACATAGATTCCTGACCAAAAAAGGTGGGAGTTAATAACCACCAAAGAGGTTCCTGTTCCCTGGCCTAATCCTGGCACTCCAACTCCTGGGTGATGCCCACAGGCTTCAAGTCAGGTCTCAAATCCATTGGACTCCCGTCAGAGAACTCCATCAAAAAGGATGTTACACATGTGACACTTACATTCATTTTGCGCCAGAAACAGCACTGCCAGCAGGAGCGGAGAGGTGACTGTCCCCCTGTACTCGGCACTGGTGATGCTGCAACTCAAGTTCTGTTTCCAGTTTTGGACCCCTCAGTGCAAGAAAGACACTGAGGCTTTGGAACGTGTTCAAAGAAGGGCAACAAAGCTGGTGAGGGCTCTGGAGCACAATGGGGCCATATGAGGAGAGGCTGCAGGAGCTGGGAATGCTCAGCCTGGAGAAGAGATGGCTCAGGGGAGACCTTCTTGCTCAATATAACTTCCTGAAGGGAGGTTGTAGTGAGCTGGGGGACGGCCTGTCCTCTTGTGTCATTATTGACAGAACTAGAGGGAATGGTTTCAAGCTGCAGCAGAGGAGATTCAGGCTGGACATTAGGAAATATTACTTCTCAGAAAGGGTGGCCAAGCACTGGAATGGACTGCCCAGGGAGCTGGTGGAGTCACCGACGCTGGGGGTGTTCAAGGAACGACTGAATGTTGTGTTGAGGGACGTGGTTTAGTGAAAGCCATTAGTAGTAGGAGAACTGTGCTAACACTCATGATTCAAATTACGCAGAAGTTCTCGGTGAGAACTGTACCTAACATTTCTCCTTCTTCAAGCAAACAGGCCCAACACGTGGTCGTAAAAATGCTTTCATCAGAAAGAAGCAGAGATGGCATGGCAGGACAGATGTACTCAGTGTGCACGTTTGAAGCCATTCGAGATCCTAGTCATTCTTGCTGTAGGACCCCTGACTTCTGTTAAAAGCTGAACGGAATACCCATTTTCCATCAGCTACCACCATCCCAAACAGCCAGCCTTCTTGCAGCCACCTGGCCCAAACATCCCTTTGGCTCTACACTTGATTCCTGCAAGAGAGATGGGAGCTCGGCACGCACACCATCCTTCCAACACCCCAGCCCAGCAGCAAGGGATCACAGCACTGGCACAGCTGAAACAAAAAGGGTGCGCGAGTTTCCTGGTAGCACTCAGTGTGAACAAATCTACCACTGAGCAACACCGTGAGCCCCCACTCACCTCAGCACAGGTCAACCTGTAACCCCAGCCTTCCCCTATCCACGTGCACACGCACACCTGTGTGCCACCCTGCCTGCTTTGCACACCCTCATGCACGCACCGCATCTTCTGCCCTCCTTTGCATTCACAGACGTGTGCAAACCATCCCTGGGAACACGGACGTGCCTACACCTACCACAAACATCCCTTTGTCTGCACCTGTGTGCAGCCCAACTCCTCAGCACACGCACTCGTTTGTGCCACCCTGTCCACGCACTCACCACGTGCCCTCCAGCATCACTGCTGCCTCGCTACAAGAAAGTCATTGAGGCACTGGAACTTGTCCATGGAAGTCTGTTTCTCCAGCAGCTCCCATTCATCATCAGCTCCCATTCTGAACTCCACTGTGCAAAACAGCAAAACTTCTCCTGCAAATGGCTGCAGTCACCAAAGCTCAGCCCACTGTCCAGGTACTAGCCTTCTCCCTTCTGTTTTCCACATTAGCCCATCTTTTTGCTCCCCAAAATGGAACTGCACTTCAACAGCCAAAACACAAACTAATACATCACTTTGCACTGCTCCTTCCCGCACCCCCAAGTAAATGGTTACCTGACATCCCCTACAGCACAGCACCTGCTCAGAAGTAACATTCAAACTCTATTCTTTCCTACTTCTTAATAGAGGACGGGAAAAACTCACTTCTGCATGGCGGTAAGGACAGTCTGTCCCCATCACATCCCTCTGTCTGCTAAAGGTGCAACTGGATCTCTTGCGGCCTGCTGGCTGCTGCTCACAAACGCAGGGAACTGCACCACACTGATTCTAAAGAGAGAAAGGAAGAAACGGGGGTGGGAAGGGGCACCCATGGTTTGCAGAGATGCTCCAGATTGTGCCGGAGATGGAATATCAGAGTGCTGGGACATTGTTTATCACTAAGGAAAACACTTGGAAGCATATTCAGTCTGCATAAGCTGTAATTCCTGGGCACAGTTAGCTTGCCTATGGCTCAGCTGGAGGAGGCGGGTGCTCTCAGACACCTGCTCAGGGGGTTCAGCTGAGACACTTGCACAATGCTGGGATCATTCTGATGGAAGCTATGTCTTCAGACACCGTGGTTCAATCCATCCAGAATTATCATGCAGAGCCTTAGCTCTTGAACAGCACTTCTTCCCCACCCTTCACTACTCCAAGCAGCTCCAACAAACTTCTCAGAAGAAACACAGGGCAGCAGAGACCTGGCAGACCATAACCAAGTGCAGCCTGCACTTGGGAGGGCAGTGCCCACTCCTTGCTTACGCCCTGCTCCAGCAGGTTAAGGAGTCTGAGCCTCACTGTCCTTTTACAGCTGAAGACTTTCAGCACCTCATGCCAACATTTCTCACTAAGATACACCCAAGGCATTGAATTCTCTTCTCACTACCTCCTCCCAGTCCTCCCCTAGGAACAGAAAACACTAAGATTCTACAGCAAACGCATCTACACTGCAAGAGCACACTGAACCACCTGCAACAGTGAAACACGGTTTTCTAGAGTGGCTTTGAAAACACACCTTTCGACAGCTGTCTCCCTGTAGCCAAAAGGAAACTGAGCAGGAAAAGAAGAGTCCAGCCTGAAACACGCCCGTGCTACTAGCCCAGGTTTTTCACGGTGAATGCAGAATCCATCCTGTTCTTGAGGTAACAAATGACCAGTGGGTCTCCCCTTGCTCCACCCCTTCTCCTTAAAAGAGAGAACAAGAAAGAGAAAACAAGCAGAAGAAACCCAGGCGTACCTTTCCACACACAGAGCAGAAATTGGAACAGCAGCTGTCTCCTTCCTGAGACATGGTGGGGAGCATCCCAGAGGAAGCCCAGGTTCTTTGCTTCTCTCCACAGGGACTTCAAGCACTCCTGGCAAGAGCTGGTTTTGTTCCTTCTTCAGCTGCTTCCATCACCAAAATCTCCTTTTGAAAAGGAACCCTAAAGAAAGAATCAGCAAATGAAAAATAATGAGCAATAACCACTTTCCCAGCTTTCTTCTGACACGCAATTTAGACTCTCGACTAGGGCAAGGTCTTAAAATCAGCTGCTTACAAGAGCTGTCCCCACATATATCCAGCTTCTGCACAGCTGCCATTATTTCGGACAGTGAGTGTAATCACAGAACCATAGAACGGCCCGGGTTGGAGGGGACCTCAAGGATCATGAAGATCAATCACCTCCCTGTCCCTGCTGGCCATCCCCTCTTCTGATGCAGCCCAGGGTACCATTTGCTCTCTGAGCTGCAAGAGCACGCTGATGGCTCACGTTCTCTTCTTCATCCACCAGGACCCCCAGGTCCTTCTCTGCGGGGCTTCTCTTAAGGACCGCTCCTCCCAGTCTGTAGGAATGCCTGGGATTCCTCCAGCCCAAGTGCAAAACCTTGCACTTTGCTGTGTTGAACCTCATTAGATTCACCTAGGCCAACCTCTCGGGCGAGGTCCCTCTGAATGGCATCCCTTCCTTCCGCTGTGTCAGACGCACCCTCAGCAAACAGCAGAGGGTGCACTCGATTGCATCACTGGTGTCCCTGATAACGATGTAAAAAAGCACTGGTCCCAAGACAGACTCCTGGATGACACCACTTGGTATCGGCCTCCACCTGGACACAGAACCATGAATCACCACCCTCTGTCTGTGGCCTTTCAACCAATACCTTCTCCACCAGGTGGTCCACCTGTCAAATCCACGTCCCTCCAATTTAGAGAGAAGGATGTGGTGGAGGGCCATGTCAAAGATCTTGCTCAAGTCCAGGTCAATGACATCTGTTTCCTTCCTTTTGTCCACAAATGCCGCCACTCCATCACAGAAGGCCGCCAGACTGGTTAGGCATGGCCTTCCCCTGGGAAAGCCACGCTGGCTCTATTTGATCACATGCTCATTCCTGATGTGATCAAGCATGTCTTTCAGGTGGATCTGTTCCTCACCATCTTCATAGCAGTTATACATTTGAATCAAATCATTGGTGTTGCTCTCACGAAGAAAACTTCTTTGTCTTCTACTCCTGCTGCAGCTGCAATGGCTGCACCAGCATGACGCACGTGTTGGACAAACCTCCAGCTCTGGCCTAGCCATGCACAGCAGCAGTCCGTCCCCCTCCCAGCTCACTCACCACTGTGCTGCTGTGCCACAAACTCGGTGCAGCAGCGAGAGCAGGCAGCACCCATCACCCTCCTCCAACTCTCACTGCCAGCTGGGATGAGGACTGACACAGCGTGCACACCCCAGCCTGGCTTTTCTGCTGAGACACCTCCCAGCAACCACCCAGCACCAAACCCAGCTCACCTCTTAGTTCTGCTCAGCCTAAGCTGCGCCCAGCTCACGTGCACACCGCAGCAGTGCTTCTGACAGGCTCTCACAGGGTGGTCTTTAGCAAGGGGGTCCAAAGCTCTGTCTCCACGTGCAGCACGCTCAGGAGAGCAACAGCTCTGCTCACCAGCTGTGGGACAAATGATCCCACACCAGCAATGACTGCAACCTTAAGCAAAGGGAGAGGCCGCCTCCTAGATCCAAATTTTAGGAAACCAACACCCAAGAGGTGTCACCTGAAGTCAAATATCAGAGAAATTAAGATGACTCTTCTGCATCCAGCTTGGATCACTCCCTCACTCAGGCACACCACGATCAGATCAAGGACATGCTGCCTCTGGGCTGCCTTCAGCTTAGAGACCATAAGGGTTTGGGCTTCCAAACACTCAGCAAGCGTTTGGATGAGCCAGCTTCCTGCTGTGGAGCCCCCTGCATCACTGCTGCCCGACACAAAAGCTGCCTCCTTGGTTCCCAGCCTTACCTTCTCATGCCGTTCATCCTGCTCTGCAGCTCCTGCTCTGAATAGTCTTCTTATGTTCCCACGGGGCAGGTAGAAAATGAAGACACGGCCCCTGCCACCAAGGTCAGCTCTGCAGCACACATGACCTCAGGAGCACTTGGCTACTCATGCAAACTGCATAGTGCAAGGAAGATTGTTGCCTGTTGCACTTCTTCTTCTCCTGGCTCAGAAAGTAGCTTTCCTACCTAGTAAATGGGAAAAGAATAGTAATAACTAAAAAAAAGAAAACAAAAGCCTGACACAAAGCAGACGTGATTGTTACTGTGGAATTCAGGAGGGCAAGGGATTTGCCCTCTATATGAAGAAGCTGACTGCTAAGGACTAAGAACAGCCATGATCACATGGAGAACTTGCAGGTCAAATTAATGACTGAACCAATCGTGGGCTTCTGGAGGTGAGGGTCTGCTCCAGGCCGCCCGGTGAAGGGAGCCTGTTGATGGGCCCTGCTTACTGCAGCTACCAGAAGCACCGCGCTCACTGACTCTTAACTTGATGGGGGATTCCAGTCAGGCTGGGAAATCAGCATGGCTGGCTGCAAGCTGTCTGAGAGACTGCTGGAGTGCACAGAGATGAACTGTGTGGCCCAAGCATTAAGCACACCAAGCAGAAGGGAAGCATTACTGGACACGGTGCACAGCAGGGCTTAAGTCTGGAGGTGGTCAGGCCTGTAGTGACCATGCCCTCCTAGAGTTCCTCATCTCGAGGAATGCGGGCCTGGCCAAAAGCAAAGTCAGGACCCTGAGCTTCAGGAGAGCCAGCCGCAGGCTGTTCCAAGAATTCTTGGACGAGAGCCACTGGAAAACCGTTCTGAGGGGCAAAGGAATGGAAAAGAGATGGGAACTTGCTCAGAAAAACTTGCTCAGAGCTGCCTACAGCTACCACAAACATCCCTGTGTGTGCACCTGTGTGCAACCCAACTCCTCAGCACACCCCTGTGCAAGCACACATTGGTGCCACCGCATCCACGCACTATCCATGTGCTCACACACACTCACGCAACCACATCCCTTAGTGCAGCCCTGTGCGCACACACACAGACACACGCGCAACCCCTTCCTTTCACTCCCAAAGTGCACACACACACCGGTACCACAATGTCTTTGCACAGCTCCAACCTTTACACACCCCTGTGCACGCACATATATGTGCGTGCTTGTCCTTGCTCACATACCCACTGACATGCACAGACCTGAGCAACCCCACTGGTTTGTACACTCATGAACACAAACGTGTGCAACAGCATCTGTGCACAAATACACACACACTGGTGGAACCCCACTGCTTTGCACAATCCTGTGCACACTCACGTGTGTCATGCACTGATTTCCCAGCCAGTCCTCGTGGGGTCTCTTACTTAGGATGGGAGTGCAGGGGAGCAGCCAGAAGCTGTTTGCATTCCCTGCTGTCTGCTGGGCAGGTTTGTTGGCGATGCTCGGGTTGCTTTGCTTTCCCTTGGGAGGTGGGAAGGAGCTTTGGGTTGGAGGCACATCCCGTGCCAGAGCTTCCCGATGGGATCAGCAGGTCTGTCAGAGAAGTGGGTGAGGTTGCACGCCAAGCTGCAGCAGAGGAAGGGGAGGAGGTCCCAGCACAGCTCTGCACCACGCTCTGCCACGCCGGGCAGCTTGTTCCTGGCTCAGCAGTGCCATCAGACAAGAAGCAGGGAAGGAAATCAAGGATGGGGGGTACCATCAAACGCAGTCGGTGCGTGCCTGTGCAGACTCACAGACTCAGAGCTTGCGGGTTGTTTCTGCTTTTGTAGCATTCGTGTGCTGTAGTTGGGCAAAAGGTCCTGCTGCTTGAATCTTCTTCTGCAAGAGCCGCCTACCAGTAAATGGCTGCGGGGATGGAGGATGTGACAGAAAGCATTTGTCTCCACAACAGCGTAGTTACACTTGGTCTAGAGAGTGAGAGAGGCAGGCAGCACTGCCTGATGTTGGTCAGGGTGAGCTCCTCCTGCCGCAGCGCCATGATGGCAGGGCTGGAGATGATCTGCAGGGCTGGCTCAGAGGTGGGAGCCGGGAATGGAAACGACGAGAGGACAGAGGTGTTAGAGCATCCAAAAAGCAATAAAGAAAAAGCACTGAAAAGCATCACAAAGCCGCAGCCAGGAGGCTTGGAGTTTTCATGAGCAGTTCCAGGATGCTAGGATAAAAAATGGTAGCAGAGCTCTCGCTGCAGGCATCCCAAAGTCAGGCAAAATGGGAACACACCCAGAGCTCGGCTGCACGCACCCCACAGCCAGAGCACTGCAAGCTGAGCTGCCTTGCTGTTTCTTGCATTCATCCCAGTCCCTGTGAATGAAGAATCGGAATGCAGCCAAAGTGTTGATTGAGCACGAGCGTGCATTTATTCAATGGGACAAAGGAGGGCGTGAGAGGTCCAGGCTTTAAGATGGGACCAATCCTCTGTTGTTAAGGAGAGAGTAACTCAGAGCTCGTGCTGTTGCTTGGAGCCTGGCACTGGTGGCCTGATTCTACACCCCCCTCCAAGAGGCTCGGCTTCTCCTCGGTGTTGCTGACCTGAGCCTGCATGGTGGTGCTGCTGTCGGGGCACTCGGGCTGTGCTTGGGCTGGGCTGTCCTGGGACCCCTGCACTGGGTCCCAATCCACGCTGGTGCCTGTGGTGTCTGGCAGGCTCAGGTCAGCAGCTTCCGGAGGGATGGGATGAACGAGGGCTTCAACGACGATGATGTTCTTGTCTGCATTGATGGTGCCATATGGAAGGCTCTCCACTGAAATGCAGCACCCTGTGCTTCCTAACAGCTCTTCATTGATGGAAGCACAGGATGCGCTGTCGTAGCATGCCCTGCGTCTTCGGGACACACGAGGGCTCGGGTCACCTAGGAAGGAGTAGATGGACAGCGGTTAGTGTCAAACGTTCACAAGATGAATCATGAAAGAGGTTCTTGACATCTGGCTACGTAGTGGTGGTGGGCAGAAGCAAATAGGCTTCTAGCAACAGTGTCACTGTCTTGACAGTGATCCTCGTGCAGGTCCAGCTCTTGTGTTGACAAGAGACTCATTTGGGAAAGACAGGGGTGAACCAAAGATGTCAGGCACAGGCTCGAGCGCCAGAAGGAGGTACAAGCCCACTGAAAGCATGAATCCTACCTGTGCTGCTGACAAGCAGTGCTTTGAAAGCTGGATTTGCACCCTTACCTGCCAGGACCACGACTTGTGCTTCTGAGGGATCCCTGGCACTGAGCTGCAGTTGGCGTTTGGCTGCAGGGGATGGTTTGCCCAGACAGAAACAGGAACGCCAACTGCCAGCTGGTGACTCCGTCCTCTTGCTGTGAGAACTTGGTCTGGAGAGAGAAAGCAGAGCGTGCTGTCAGTCGTGGTGCAGGGTGAGGGAAGAGCTGCTCCGAGCCCTTGCCGACAGTTGCCCGTTCCTGGCAAACCCACCCGACCAATGATGATAGCTGCTGGAAAGGGAAGTCCTCTTTACCTTTCCGATGGAGAATCAATGACCGTGTGGAAGTTCCTCATTACAGCTGTGGGGCCTTCCTCCACCTCGGTGTTGCTGCTCTGTGTCGCAGCAGGAGAGCTGCTCTGGCCTCTCCTCTCAGCCTGTGCCTCCTGCAGCGTGAGCAGCTTTGTGGATGGAGGAGACACCCACACAG
Source organism: Excalfactoria chinensis (assembly GCF_039878825.1). Lineage (NCBI taxonomy): Eukaryota > Metazoa > Chordata > Aves > Galliformes > Phasianidae > Excalfactoria > Excalfactoria chinensis. Next base: position 71,819,499 of record NC_092857.1, on the reverse strand, counting down.
ACTTGGGCCCGTCCAGAGAGCTGTGCCCTGCAAGGGGAAACCACAGGTAAGAGGGAGGATCAGAAGGCAGCCGCACAGCCATCCCAGTTCTGCATTTCTCTCAGACTTGCTTATCAGAGCCACTGGAAGAAGAGGAGCTCAAAAGAACCGTGTGGTCAGAGGTATGCTCGTGGCAAAGGACACAGCCACAATTAAGAGCAGCTCACTGTATCGAAACAGGCAAACAAAAAACCTAGAAAAACTAGGGGGCAGGGACCTCGGAAAGCTTTGCTGCCACACTTCAATCAAGCTTCACCTGCTTGCAAAACATCTGAACGGCAGTGACGGTTTTCTCCATGGAAGCTTTGGGTTTGGACACTCTCAGGACCCAGGAACGGGGCACCATATTCTAATCTAAAGCCAGAAGCCTGCTGTCTCCTCGACAGAAAAAGCATTTTCAAAGGTCTTGGAGAAGGCCTGGCTTGGATCAAGGTGTCAGATCAAGATCAAGCTAATGGAGGAAGACGCTCACCTGCCCTCTCTCCCACGGCTGGCGTGGATTTGGAGGGGAAGAGGACGTCTGTGTGGCTGATGAGGAACTCCACAACATCTGACTGCGTCTGCAGCTCCTTGCACGCAGCTTCTCCGCTGGCGCAGGCGGACTGGCTCTGCTGGGATCTGAAGAAAAGGCAGATCTTACAAGTCATTTCCCCAGGATCATTTCCCCCAGTCTGAATTTCTGTAGCCAAAACCTGACAAGTTGGGCTCTGGAGACTTCCGCAGTGGGCAATCAGCGATGCCACTGACAAAATTCTCCTGGATGATCAGGGACACAGCAGTCCCAGCTAAACAAGTGAGTAGAAACTGTCACCTGGAAATTGTGCCCCTGGGGTTGGGCCAGAGCAGAAGTAAGCATCGTGTTGAAACGGAAGTTTACCTTAAGAGGTTTGGAGCCCACACTATCGCCAAGTTCTGAGCATGCATGTTGGTGATGGAGCAGTTCCCGGCCAGAGACACCAAGTGTCTCATAAGGTATTCCAGCGTCCTGGAAAACAAGAGGGGCAGATGTTCAGCACCAAAAAGCAAGCCGTGCTGCAGCGCACAAAACAAACCTCACTTCATGCCGGTTGTTGTCATTGCTACCGTCCCTGAATATGAAGTAGGTAAAACATTCCCAATGCCACCACACTGCAGCACCAAGCCCCAGCACAGCACAGCCGCAGCCATCGGCTGCACCAACCGTGCCCCCGTACCAAGGAACTGACCCAATCAACCGACCCGACGCAGCCTTCAGCCGCTTCAGCGTGCACAGGCATGATGCTGCCAGCGTGAGGCAACACCTGGAATCGCATCATGGCCCTCTGAAAGGCAGCAGGGCTGAACTCAGCAGACCGAGCGCAGCACTGACCTGTAGTGAGGAGCGGGCAGCTGCTGGATGGCATCCTGCATGCTGAGCAGCCGCTCCTCCTCCGTCGCAGCGCAAACAGCGTCCTGGAAAAAGGCAGGAAGGGATTCAGACACCAGGCGGGAATAGCAAAGGAAAGGGAATTCTTCCAAGCGTCGTGAATAGCTTAAATAAGCACCTCCTGGCACCACCAAAAGTGGCATCAGCCTGAGGCAGGATGTGGCAAAGACATGCCTCATGGGGCTAACAGAAATAAGACCTCGGAGCTGGGGCACTGCTGCAACCATCAGCCAGGACGCCCAGGGGAGAGGTGAGTGTCATTTCCAAGACATTGCCCTGAGCTTACCGAGAACTTGGCATACAGCTGCTCGGTCAGCAGAGGGTTCGGGAGCTCCCTGAAGTACATCTTGCAGAGGGAGCTCACGCTGTGAATGTCTCGGACGCTGAGCTCGGGAACCTGCTCCAACTCAAACTCATGGCTGCAGAGAAGGACACAGGATTGGGCAGAGGGCTTTGAGAAAGAGGAAAGAAAGTCCAAAGCCACACAGAATACAGTCAGGAAAAGGAAGGGGTTCCTCTGAACGCCCGCAGCATGGCACGTGCCCCTGCTGACAGCTGTGTCAGTCGCAGCACTCTTACCGTAGGCGCTGGATCCTGGACGCCATGCCGGACAGGCGGTAGATCCCCTGCACCACGCCATGCTGCTCAATGAACTCGGCGCAGCTCTGCAGGACCTGGGGGACTACAGAACAAGAGCCAGCGGTTAGCTCAGCTTCTTACTCAAGTCCTGCTTCAGGCCCTGCTCTTCTCACATCCCACCCAGTAAGCCCAGCCGGGCCACCGCTTGCTTCCTCCTTAGAGGAGAAAGCTGGCAGAGACAGCTGTGAGGAAACTGCACAGAGACGTGTTCTTGGCTTTCCAGAAATGCCACCACCAATCAACAGCCTGGAGAAAGTAATTCTGGCAAAACCACAGACACTGCAAGTCCCATCACAGCTCCCTGGGGAATGGAGGAATGCAATCTCAAGTCCAGAAGAGCTAGGAAAAGGATGCAGGATGCTCTGTTTGGCCAGAAGGCTTCCTATGTTTTCAGACTGAAACAATTGTTGGATATGATCTCCCTTTTATCTTTAGATGCCCAGCGGAGGGAGATCTCAGCAATGGGCTGTTCCTTACCATCACGGCCAGAGCGGAGAAGGTGCTCCCCCAGGTCACACCCAAACACCCCTTCCTTCGCTGGCTCCGGCTGCTCCGATCTCCTGGGGCGAGCCTTCACCACCGAACGAAGGAAGGTGCTGAGCTTGCCCCGTTTCCTCGGCACTGCAAAGAAACAAAACAAAGAAACCAGTTCATTTCAGGCTTGGCTCGGTTGGACGAGGCTGAGCGTAACGCCTTCGACCGAGCACGGAACATCGGGAAGAACATTCCCAACAAGGACACGCAAGAACGGATTTTCCCCGTCCCTGCACGTGCCCAAGGCCAGGTCAGAAGGGGCCCCGGACAGCCTGCTCTCGACTCCTGCTAAATGCGTCGGCTGCCGACCCAGACTGAGGCAGAGGCCATGGAGCCTGAGGATGATCCTTTAGGCCCCTGCCAATCCCAAGCCATTCCAGGAGGATTCTGTGACTTCCCCAAGCCCAACAATAAACACAGTGGGATTGGGACAGATCTCTGCGTGTTCCCATGGACCTTAATGCAGTCCTGTTGCTAATCTTGCTCAACGCTAGCATTAACGAACCCCCTGAAAGCCACGCTCTGACCCCATTTTACTAACCCGCATTGTCAAATGTAACATGTGTACCTGGCTTTGGCAATGAATTGATGAGGGACTCGGGAACTTTTCCACTGATGAGCTCCACGCACTCACCAGGGAAAAACCCAACCTGTAACAAGAACAAAAAGAGAGGAGGGCATTAGCCTGAGCCCAGAGCCCAAGGGAATGTCCCCTGACAGCGACACAGGGCAACCGTTTGCATCCGGAAGCCATCCTGTGCAGGCAGAGCAGCTCCAAGCTGATATTCCTGACTCTACTGAAGTTGGGCTCTCTAGTCGAAAGCATGTGCCTACCTGAAAGCCACGCTTGCCTCTCCACCGGGGGCTCAGCTCCTTTGGTGGCATATCAATAATGCACACCAAGTCTCCCACCTGCAAGAGATTGAAACGTCAATCCCAGCTTCAGCACAGCTGGCAGGAAAACACAGCTCAAATAACTGCCTTCTTCTGCGCCACAGAATATCCTAAAGCTAGACAGCAATTGCACCAATGCAGCCCCAAGGCATTTTCCCTTCTAAAACTGAACTTGGAGGTACAAGGGTCACACAACATACACAGTACAGCTGTGCAGTAGGAAACAGGTCTCAAAATCAGCAGGCTCTCTGCCAAAGGCTATGGAAGAGCTCCACTTTAACCACGGGCATCGGTTAGCAGGGCTTCCTGAACACATCTGCACACTTCACACACCCGTCTGCTGTTGCTCAGAGACCAGGCTCCCATACTGGGCAGGATCTGCTTGATTACAAGGTTCAAATGCCCAATCCAACCATACTGGAGAGATGGCTGAACTCCTCCTGACCCAGCGCAAGTCTAAGCTGGAACCGAACCTTCGAAGCTTCACCTCACGAGACATTCTGAAGGTGTCTGTGAATATTCCTGAGCCGTTCACACCCTAGACTACTCTCCCGTGCATGACAACAAGGAACGCCTGTAACTGCTTACCTCCAGGGAGACTTCATCCGGCCCCTGGGCGACGTAACGCTTAATAACATGGGCTGCCGCAATCGCTGGCACGTTGAAAGATGACTCCGCACGCACCAGCTGCGGCTTCCACATGTTATCAGCCTGCAAAACAGAGCACAGGCCGTGGTCAGGAGCTGAGGACAAACCAGGAGGATTTCAAGGTGAGGAGCACATCTGCAGAGAAAGCTGCAGGAAATGCGCTCCCTCCTGCTCAGGAGCACTTCAGAAGGAGCTGCACTTCTCATCACAGTTGTTTCTCTTCCTGGCATGCAGCAGGATCGCCAGGCCATGCAAAGATGCATCTCTCTCTACACAGACTCATCAGCAATGGCACTGGCGTGGACAGGTGGCCTGGCCCCCTTTGGCCCACTCTTTCCTGTAGGAGAGTACATCTGCAGCTCCCCCTGCTAGCTCAACACAGGGAACAAAGACAAGTCAGAGCTTCATACTGTACCTCCGTGCCCGCTACCTCGGGCTCACATCTGATCTCGCTGCATGCGTTGCCCATCCCAGCAGGTGTGACAAGCTGGAACAGAGCAGAAACACACTTCTGTTTTCTCTATTCACCCAGCACAGTATGGAGGGACTTCTTCAGAGCTACCCTTGCATACCCTGCGGCATAGGCAAGTGTTCGAGAAACTACCCCTTGCTTCAGTAAATTCAAACGTGACAGCCTCTGAGGCAGTGCTGTACCAAGTTGCTATCCCTCTGCCAGCAGATGGGGACTCTGGCACAGAGCAGCAGATGCATTCGCCCAGAGCGCTCTGACAGTGCGACAGCAGGGCATTAGACAGCACTCTTCTGAGGGCTGAGCTGGAGGGCAGTGAAGAAACCCACGGCATGCAAAACGACGTGGTGGGACAAAAGATGGCACGTACCTGGCAACGAGATCACCTCAGGCTATCTGCAGCAGTTCCTGGTCACTCTGCTCAGATCTTATGAGAGCAAAAGCTGCACCAAGGCAGTGGGCAGAGGGTGGGCAGAGGAGAGAGAAAGAGCAGGTCAGTGAGCAGGAATAAGACAGCCATGGAATAAAGCACACAGCACAACTGTCCCATCCACTTGCTGCAAGACATGCTGAGTCTCAGGCTATGTGATGCCTGTCCGCCCAGCAGCTTTACTCTGCTTCCACAACTGAGCAAAGAAGACGGCTGAAGAAGCATGGGACGGGTGGTACTTTTATGAATACCCCCTTTGGGACGTGTCTACCGGGGGAAAATGACGTCTGATGCGCAAGAGTAAGCAATACGGTGCTGGGAGCTCCGACAGCCAGCACTTCTCAACACCTCACTGCCCACCCGTCCATCCCACGCCGGCTCAGCTTACCTACAGGATGCTGCGCACGATGGTACTCAAACAAAGGCACTAAAGGCACAAGAACAACAAGCCAAACAACCACTCCGAACTCCTACACGCCCACAAAGGAACATAGAACACACCACTCCTCTCCACATGCCAGCCGCTTATGACATCACCAACAGCCACCAGCCTGGTCCACCATGACCCCCCACAAGGGGGGGAGGCAAGACCCCCTGGTCACATGTGATTCCAACACGGCACCACAACATTCCAGAACTCAGGGTGGGGTTGGAATTACGTCCTGGTGTGGCAGCGCAATGGGAGGTGTTTGGGCACAGCTGAAGAGCTGACAGACACCGGAGGTTTCCAAAGGAGGGTGCCAGGTTAACTCTCAGCATTCTTTTGCAGGGCTCTTTGGGATGCTTCAAACCCATTTCACTGCCTAGGTCATTTCTAGCAAGTCCAGCTGACAAATGCTCACTTTGTCTGGGTAACGCCTCTATGCATCATGAATGAAAAAGAAAATAAAATGGGCACGCTACCCTGTGAAACTTACCTCTCTGCTCTTGTTGTCAGCCAGACACCCAAGATGAGCATTGCGTGTCCCTGCTCCTGAATCAGATGCACCCAAGCCTGTGCTCCACTCTGACCCACCTCATGGTTTACATTATAGCACACATTGTGGCACATACATTTTTTTTCCCACAGGCCCCTCGCCTCTCTTGTTAGTGTCAGATCCACTCAGGTTAAAATACATGGATCAGAACAGCCATTCAGTTCTGCTGAGGCAGGATCCCACCGCTGGGATGTCCCCCAGTCCCATTCCCTGCTTCTCCTGGCACGGGTGGGGAAAGGAACAGCAAGTGATATCACCTACCCAGACTTCTGCTGGGCCTTCCATTCGGTCGCCCATCCCAGGGAGAAGCAGGGGAGCTCCCGTGGCACAAAGCTCGCAGCTGCAGAAATCAAGGCTGCCTCTAAGATGGTGCTTTCAAACAGCACGAGTAACTGGATGTAGGACTTGAAACACAAGGGTAACATGAAAAAGCCACCAGTCCCCACGGATGGGGCTGTTCGCAGAGACAACAGCTGCGTGCTTTCCAGCAGTGTGATGCTCACCCAACAAAGCGCTCAGCCAGCAGATGCCTCCAGCGTCTGAGCACCCATTTGGAGATGGTTTTCTTAACATCCAAGCTGAATCTCCCCTCATACAACCTGAGGTTGTTCCTTCCACTCCTGTCACTACTTACATGGGAGAAGAGCAGGACAACCCTCACCTCCACATAACCTCTCTTCAGGTAATCGTACAGAATGATAAGGTCCTCCCTGAGCCTCCTCTCTTCCAGACTAAATCATCCCAGTTCCATAAGAAGCTCCCCATAAGACTTGTGCTCTAGACACCTCACAGCTTCACTGGTCTCTTCTTTGCATGAAAAAAAAAACAACAAAAATACATACATAGATTCCTGACCAAAAAAGGTGGGAGTTAATAACCACCAAAGAGGTTCCTGTTCCCTGGCCTAATCCTGGCACTCCAACTCCTGGGTGATGCCCACAGGCTTCAAGTCAGGTCTCAAATCCATTGGACTCCCGTCAGAGAACTCCATCAAAAAGGATGTTACACATGTGACACTTACATTCATTTTGCGCCAGAAACAGCACTGCCAGCAGGAGCGGAGAGGTGACTGTCCCCCTGTACTCGGCACTGGTGATGCTGCAACTCAAGTTCTGTTTCCAGTTTTGGACCCCTCAGTGCAAGAAAGACACTGAGGCTTTGGAACGTGTTCAAAGAAGGGCAACAAAGCTGGTGAGGGCTCTGGAGCACAATGGGGCCATATGAGGAGAGGCTGCAGGAGCTGGGAATGCTCAGCCTGGAGAAGAGATGGCTCAGGGGAGACCTTCTTGCTCAATATAACTTCCTGAAGGGAGGTTGTAGTGAGCTGGGGGACGGCCTGTCCTCTTGTGTCATTATTGACAGAACTAGAGGGAATGGTTTCAAGCTGCAGCAGAGGAGATTCAGGCTGGACATTAGGAAATATTACTTCTCAGAAAGGGTGGCCAAGCACTGGAATGGACTGCCCAGGGAGCTGGTGGAGTCACCGACGCTGGGGGTGTTCAAGGAACGACTGAATGTTGTGTTGAGGGACGTGGTTTAGTGAAAGCCATTAGTAGTAGGAGAACTGTGCTAACACTCATGATTCAAATTACGCAGAAGTTCTCGGTGAGAACTGTACCTAACATTTCTCCTTCTTCAAGCAAACAGGCCCAACACGTGGTCGTAAAAATGCTTTCATCAGAAAGAAGCAGAGATGGCATGGCAGGACAGATGTACTCAGTGTGCACGTTTGAAGCCATTCGAGATCCTAGTCATTCTTGCTGTAGGACCCCTGACTTCTGTTAAAAGCTGAACGGAATACCCATTTTCCATCAGCTACCACCATCCCAAACAGCCAGCCTTCTTGCAGCCACCTGGCCCAAACATCCCTTTGGCTCTACACTTGATTCCTGCAAGAGAGATGGGAGCTCGGCACGCACACCATCCTTCCAACACCCCAGCCCAGCAGCAAGGGATCACAGCACTGGCACAGCTGAAACAAAAAGGGTGCGCGAGTTTCCTGGTAGCACTCAGTGTGAACAAATCTACCACTGAGCAACACCGTGAGCCCCCACTCACCTCAGCACAGGTCAACCTGTAACCCCAGCCTTCCCCTATCCACGTGCACACGCACACCTGTGTGCCACCCTGCCTGCTTTGCACACCCTCATGCACGCACCGCATCTTCTGCCCTCCTTTGCATTCACAGACGTGTGCAAACCATCCCTGGGAACACGGACGTGCCTACACCTACCACAAACATCCCTTTGTCTGCACCTGTGTGCAGCCCAACTCCTCAGCACACGCACTCGTTTGTGCCACCCTGTCCACGCACTCACCACGTGCCCTCCAGCATCACTGCTGCCTCGCTACAAGAAAGTCATTGAGGCACTGGAACTTGTCCATGGAAGTCTGTTTCTCCAGCAGCTCCCATTCATCATCAGCTCCCATTCTGAACTCCACTGTGCAAAACAGCAAAACTTCTCCTGCAAATGGCTGCAGTCACCAAAGCTCAGCCCACTGTCCAGGTACTAGCCTTCTCCCTTCTGTTTTCCACATTAGCCCATCTTTTTGCTCCCCAAAATGGAACTGCACTTCAACAGCCAAAACACAAACTAATACATCACTTTGCACTGCTCCTTCCCGCACCCCCAAGTAAATGGTTACCTGACATCCCCTACAGCACAGCACCTGCTCAGAAGTAACATTCAAACTCTATTCTTTCCTACTTCTTAATAGAGGACGGGAAAAACTCACTTCTGCATGGCGGTAAGGACAGTCTGTCCCCATCACATCCCTCTGTCTGCTAAAGGTGCAACTGGATCTCTTGCGGCCTGCTGGCTGCTGCTCACAAACGCAGGGAACTGCACCACACTGATTCTAAAGAGAGAAAGGAAGAAACGGGGGTGGGAAGGGGCACCCATGGTTTGCAGAGATGCTCCAGATTGTGCCGGAGATGGAATATCAGAGTGCTGGGACATTGTTTATCACTAAGGAAAACACTTGGAAGCATATTCAGTCTGCATAAGCTGTAATTCCTGGGCACAGTTAGCTTGCCTATGGCTCAGCTGGAGGAGGCGGGTGCTCTCAGACACCTGCTCAGGGGGTTCAGCTGAGACACTTGCACAATGCTGGGATCATTCTGATGGAAGCTATGTCTTCAGACACCGTGGTTCAATCCATCCAGAATTATCATGCAGAGCCTTAGCTCTTGAACAGCACTTCTTCCCCACCCTTCACTACTCCAAGCAGCTCCAACAAACTTCTCAGAAGAAACACAGGGCAGCAGAGACCTGGCAGACCATAACCAAGTGCAGCCTGCACTTGGGAGGGCAGTGCCCACTCCTTGCTTACGCCCTGCTCCAGCAGGTTAAGGAGTCTGAGCCTCACTGTCCTTTTACAGCTGAAGACTTTCAGCACCTCATGCCAACATTTCTCACTAAGATACACCCAAGGCATTGAATTCTCTTCTCACTACCTCCTCCCAGTCCTCCCCTAGGAACAGAAACCACTAAGATTCTACAGCAAACGCATCTACACTGCAAGAGCACACTGAACCACCTGCAACAGTGAAACACGGTTTTCTAGAGTGGCTTTGAAAACACACCTTTCGACAGCTGTCTCCCTGTAGCCAAAAGGAAACTGAGCAGGAAAAGAAGAGTCCAGCCTGAAACACGCCCGTGCTACTAGCCCAGGTTTTTCACGGTGAATGCAGAATCCATCCTGTTCTTGAGGTAACAAATGACCAGTGGGTCTCCCCTTGCTCCACCCCTTCTCCTTAAAAGAGAGAAAAAGAAAGAGAAAACAAGCAGAAGAAACCCAGGCGTACCTTTCCACACACAGAGCAGAAATTGGAACAGCAGCTGTCTCCTTCCTGAGACATGGTGGGGAGCATCCCAGAGGAAGCCCAGGTTCTTTGCTTCTCTCCACAGGGACTTCAAGCACTCCTGGCAAGAGCTGGTTTTGTTCCTTCTTCAGCTGCTTCCATCACCAAAATCTCCTTTTGAAAAGGAACCCTAAAGAAAGAATCAGCAAATGAAAAATAATGAGCAATAACCACTTTCCCAGCTTTCTTCTGACACGCAATTTAGACTCTCGACTAGGGCAAGGTCTTAAAATCAGCTGCTTACAAGAGCTGTCCCCACATATATCCAGCTTCTGCACAGCTGCCATTATTTCGGACAGCGAGTGTAATCGCAGAATCATAGAACGGCCCGGGTTGGAGGGGACCTCAAGGATCATGAAGATCAATCACCTCCCTGTCCCTGCTGGCCATCCCCTCTTCTGATGCAGCCCAGGGTACCATTTGCTCTCTGAGCTGCAAGAGCACGCTGATGGCTCACGTTCTCTTCTTCATCCACCAGGACCCCCAGGTCCTTCTCTGCGGGGCTTCTCTTAAGGACCGCTCCTCCCAGTCTGTAGGAATGCCTGGGATTCCTCCAGCCCAAGTGCAAAACCTTGCACTTTGCTGTGTTGAACCTCATTAGATTCACCTAGGCCAACCTCTCGGGCGAGGTCCCTCTGAATGGCATCCCTTCCTTCCGCTGTGTCAGACGCACCCTCAGCAAACAGCAGAGGGTGCACTCGATTGCATCATTGGTGTCCCTGATAACGATGTAAAAAAGCACTGGTCCCAAGACAGACTCCTGGATGACACCACTTGGTATCGGCCTCCACCTGGACACAGAACCATGAATCACCACCCTCTGTCTGTGGCCTTTCAACCAATACCTTCTCCACCAGGTGGTCCACCTGTCAAATCCACGTCCCTCCAATTTAGAGAGAAGGATGTGGTGGAGGGCCATGTCAAAGATCTTGCTCAAGTCCAGGTCAATGACATCTGTTTCCTTCCTTTTGTCCACAAATGCCGCCACTCCATCACAGAAGGCCGCCAGACTGGTTAGGCATGGCCTTCCCCTGGGAAAGCCATGCTGGCTCTATTTGATCACATGCTCATTCCTGATGTGATCAAGCATGTCTTTCAGGTGGATCTGTTCCTCACCATCTTCATAGCAGTTATACATTTGAATCAAATCATTGGTGTTGCTCTCACGAAGAAAACCTCTTTGTCTTCTACTCCTGCTGCAGCTGCAATGGCTGCACCAGCATGACGCACGTGTTGGACAAACCTCCAGCTCTGGCCTAGCCATGCACAGCAGCAGTCCGTCCCCCTCCCAGCTCACTCACCACTGTGCTGCTGTGCCACAAACTCGGTGCAGCAGCGAGAGCAGGCAGCACCCATCACCCTCCTCCAACTCTCACTGCCAGCTGGGATGAGGACTGACACAGCGTGCACACCCCAGCCTGGCTTTTCTGCTGAGACACCTCCCAGCAACCACCCAGCACCAAACCCAGCTCACCTCTTAGTTCTGCTCAGCCTAAGCTGCGCCCAGCTCACGTGCACACCGCAGCAGTGCTTCTGACAGGCTCTCACAGGGTGGTCTTTAGCAAGGGGGTCCAAAGCTCTGTCTCCACGTGCAGCACGCTCAGGAGAGCAACAGCTCTGCTCACCAGCTGTGGGACAAATGATCCCACACCAGCAATGACTGCAACCTTAAGCAAAGGGAGAGGCCGCCTCCTAGATCCAAATTTTAAGAAACCAACACCCAAGAGGTGTCACCTGAAGTCAAATATCAGAGAAATTAAGATGACTCTTCTGCATCCAGCTTGGATCACTCCCTCACTCAGGCACACCACGATCAGATCAAGGACATGCTGCCTCTGGGCTGCCTTCAGCTTAGAGACCATAAGGGTTTGGGCTTCCAAACACTCAGCAAGCGTTTGGATGAGCCAGCTTCCTGCTGGGGAGCCCCCTGCATCACTGCTGCCCGACACAAAAGCTGCCTCCTTGGTTCCCAGCCTTACCTTCTCATGCCGTTCATCCTGCTCTGCAGCTCCTGCTCTGAATAGTCTTCTTATGTTCCCACGGGGCAGGTAGAAAATGAAGACATGGCCCCTGCCACCAAGGTCAGCTCTGCAGCACACATGACCTCAGGAGCACTTGGCTACTCATGCAAACTGCGTAGTGCAAGGAAGATTGTTGCCTGTTGCACTTCTTCTTCTCCTGGCTCAGAAAGTAGCTTTCCTACCTAGTAAATGGGAAAAGAATAGTAATAATTAAAAAAAAGAAAACAAAAGCCTGACACAAAGCAGACGTGATTGTTACTGTGGAATTCAGGAGGGCGTGGGATTTGCCCTCTATATGAAGAAGCTGACTGCTAAGGACTAAGAACAGCCATGATCACATGGAGAACTTGCAGGTCAAATTAATGGCTGAACCAATCGTGGGCTTCTGGAGGTGAGGGTCTGCTCCAGGCCGCCCGGTGAAGGGAGCCTGTTGATGGGCCCTGCTTACTGCAGCTACCAGAAGCACCGCGCTTACAACTCACCAACCAAGAGCCAGGCCTTGACAACTAGGCTGATCTGAGTACGTGGGAGGGAGCCAGACAGGGGACCACAAGTGTCCATTTCCACTGCAGCTCCCTGTAGAGAACAGCACCAATCAGCAGGCCTGAACAAACTTATTCACAGGCTTTGCACTGAGTCTTTTCTTCATAGAAAAAGTCACAGCGATTCCTGTTCAAAAAATGGAGGTGTTAATATGTACCAAGAAAGTTCCTGTTCCTATGCCTCATCCTCTCACCCCAACTTTCCTTGCCTCATCCCCAACTCCTGGATGATATCCACAAGGTTAATGGCAGGTCTCAAACCCATAGGACTCCTTTCACAATGTTCCATCAGAAAGGATGTTACACTTGTTCTATACACTCAAGCGGACTGAGCATCCGTATCTCAGTCACTTAAAACACACAGAAGCATCCAAAGCCAGAGCACACACATCCCTTCCTGTGGTACTGGAGCCCACAGCTCTCCTTCACACCTCTGTCGAGTTTCGGTGTTTTACACCCATGCAGCCTCGCTACGGTTCCATGGGTGTCACCCAAGACCTGCAGGACCTCTTTCTCCGCAAACCCCACCTGCAGGCACTAGCTCATGAGGTTCACCACCTGCCCTCCTGCGCAAGAACAAGCATTAAGAACGAGAGCAAAGTGCACCGGATCCAACCTGGCCTGCTCTGACCCTCAGTCCCGCCACGGATGCAGACTCATCCTCAGAGCCAGGCTGGACATCAACACATGCATCATTCTTCAAACACCCCATCCCAGCAGCAAGGGATCAAAGCGCTGGGACAGCAGAAACAAAAATGCTGTGAGAGTTTCCTGTTGGCACTGTACATGAACAAATCTACTGCTGAGCAACAGGATGGGAGACAAACAGCAGAAAACAACCAACCTGCAGAACTAACTCGTTTGGGGTTGGCCCAGATGTTTGCATGCTCCCTTTCCACGGCCCAGGCCAAGCGTGCTGAGCTGCTCCTCATTTGCACAGGGGGAGAACGCTGCAGATGGGATGTGGTGGCTATGCACACCATGCCTTTCTCCTGCTTTTCCTCTCTCCATCTTCCATTAGCAAACAGCATCTCCAAGCTTTCCTTCCTGAAAAAATCACTGGTAAAAAAAAGAACTGGCAAGCTTGCTTTTAAAAATGCCGTGTTTATACAGCTTGATGCTTTAAAGCAGAAGCTCACCTAGCAATGACCTACGTCAGACAAGCCTGCAGAGAAGTTATTTCTCTCTGCCGGCAGGCTTTGCACACATTCGCAAGTGCGACAGTCTGCCCAGATCTCAGCACAACTTTACTAATGGCTGAAATCCAGTTTATGCCCACCGCGTTTTTCTCTCTTCTGAAACACTGTACTGCTGCAAGAAGCAATGATGCAAGTACAGAATCACAGAATTAGAGCTAGAAGGGACCGCTAGAGACCATTCCCCTGCTGGCCATGCTCCTTTAAATGCACCCCAGGATCCCACTGGCCTTCCTGGCCGCCAGGGCACACTGCTGGCTCATGGCTGACCTGTCACCCACCCGGACACCCAGGCCCTACTCTGCAGAGTTCCTCTCCAGCAGGTCACAACCCAGCCTCGACCGATACCTGCAGTTATTCCTTCCCAGCTGGAAGACTCTACACTTGCTCTTGCTAAACCTCATCTGCTTTGTTGTTGGCCCAGCTCTCCAACCTGTCCACGTCTTGCTGAATGGCAGCACGGCCTTCCGGTGTGCCAGCCACTGCTCCCAGCTTTGACTCATTGGCATCCTTACCGAGAGTGGACACTACCCCTCTTCAGGGTCAATGACAAAGGCATTGAACAAGACCAGACCCAGCACCGACCCCCAGAGAGCATTGCCACTCACAGCTCTCCAACCGCACTCTGCACCGCCGATCGCCACCCTCTGAGCTTGGCCAGTCAGCCTGCTCTCAGCCTACCTCACCAGCCACTCATCTGTCCCACACTTTTTCAGCTTTATTACCAGGATGTCATGGGAGACTGCATCAAAAGCATTGCTCAAGTCAAGGTAGACGACTTCCACTGCTCTCCCGCCATCATCCCAGCTGGTGATGCCATCGTAGAAGGCTAACAGGTTGGCCAAGTACAATTTGTCCTTGGTAAATCCATGCTGACTATTCCCGAAGGTCTTCCTCTTCTCCAATTGCTTGGAGATGCCATCCAGAACAAGCTGTTCCAGCACCTTTCTGTGCTTCTTTATGCCACAAAAGCTAGGAAAGAAGAAAATAGTTCCACATTAGGCATACATTTCAAGGAGGCTCCAGACAAGTGGAGACAGGGGAAAGCACTGGCAAGCCAAAGCAGGTCAAAATTTCCCACACTGCGTTAGCTACGGGGACGATAAATCATGCCCCCAAACTGCTTGCACTAGAACACCCAACCTGAAATCATAGAAGCTGCCGAGATACGAGTTTATCACAACCCAGAAGTCCTTTAGATCGTGCACTCCCTGGTGCAGTGACACTGGAGGATCAGAATCCTTGGAGAAAAGAACCGGGCCTGCTCAGCTCCTTCCCACCCTCCCAAGGAAAAGCAAACCAGCCGCACCGCTGCCAGCACAACCCCGCAGCACACAGCAGGGAACACAAACAGCTACCCAGTGCTCCCCTTCACTCCCAGCCTAACTACGAGTCCACCGGAGGATTCGGCGGGAAATCAATACAAAACACATGTGAGTGCACACAGGATTGCATAAAGCCAGGATGGAATTGCACACGCGAGTGTGTGTGCACAGGGCTGCACGAGTGTCTGCGAGCACATCCCCCTACTGTCCACCCTATAGACATATCCCCCCGTATCAGAGAATCATAGAATGGCCTGGGTTGCAAAGGACCGCAGCGATCATCTAGTTTCAACACCCCTGCTGGGTGCTGGGATGCCAACCACCATACCGGGATGCCCACAGCCACATCCAGTCTGGCCCTGAATGCCTCCAGTGATGGGGCATCCACAACTTCCATTCCCCCTTGTCCTATCACTATCCACCCTCATAAACAGCCATTCCCCCTCCTGTTTATGCGCTCCCTTCAAGTACTGAAAGGCCACAATGAGGTCCCCCCGCTGCCTTCTCTTCTCTAGGCTAAACAAGCCCAGATCCCTCAACCTTTCCTCATAGGAGAGCTGCTCCAGCCCTCTGATCATCACAGTGGCTCTCCTCTGGACCAACCCCAACAGCTCCACATCCTTCCCAGGCCTGGACACAGTACTGCAAAGAGGACCTCACAAGAGCTGAGTAGGAGGGGACAATCACCTCCCCCTCCCTGCTGGTCACCCCTTTTTCAGTGCAGCCCGGAACACACGTGGATGTATCTTTTTATATTCCCATCTATGTACATATATAGAGCACACCTACACCCCCACCATCTGCTAGAACTCCATATTCCTCCCCATAGCACCCAACAGCCCCCAGGAGCCCCATATCACCCCAAGGCCCCCACAAACCTCTCTCTCTCTAGACACCACCCCTTCAAGCCCCAGATCTGCCCATATCCTCCAATAGCTCCCCACAACCCCTACACACCCTCAGAACCCCCTTGAGCCCCTAGTCCTCCTATGGCCCACCACAGCCCCATATTCCCCCTAGAGTCCCCCTCAACTCCCTGTAGGTTTTTACAGCCCCTGCACAGCTCCCTACAGTCTTATATGACTACCTAGAGTCCCCCCACAGCCCCCTACTTTCCTACATCCCCCAGTGGCCCCCCCACATCCCTCTACGGCCCCTGAAGAAAAAACAAAACTAGAGCGCTGCAGTTAGAAAGAGACCATTGAAATCAAATGCAAAATTCACAGGCTCACAGGGAAAACTCCAA
Source organism: Excalfactoria chinensis (assembly GCF_039878825.1). Classification (NCBI taxonomy): domain Eukaryota; kingdom Metazoa; phylum Chordata; class Aves; order Galliformes; family Phasianidae; genus Excalfactoria; species Excalfactoria chinensis. Next base: position 71,803,269 of record NC_092857.1, on the reverse strand, counting down.
GAGAAGCAATCTACACAGAGAGATCCTTTCCCAGTGGCATTCCCCCAGTCCCAAAACCCTCTCTGGCCCCCCCACAATCCCATATCGCCCTCTCCCCCCTCTCCCCCAGCCCCATATCCCCCTCTGGCACCTCCACATCCCCATGTTCCCCTATGGCTCCTCCACAGCCCCATATCCCCCTCTGCCCCTCTCCCCCCCACCCATCAGTCCTATATCCCCCTCTGGCCCTTCCCACTCCCATATCCCCCTCTGCCACCCCTCCGAGTGCAATATGCCCCTCTGGCCCCTCCCCCGCTACCTCATATCCCCCTCTGCCCCCCACCCTTCAGTCCCATATCCCCCTCTGGCCCCTCCCAGTCCCATATCCTCTTCTGCCCGCCCCCCCACCAGACCCATATCCCCCTCTGGACCCTCCCCACAGCCCCATATCCCCCCTCTCCCCCCCCCCCCAGTCCCATATCCCCTCTCAGCCCCCTACCCACAGCTCCATATCCCCCCTCTGCCCCCTTCCCAGTCCCATATCCCACTCTGCCCCCTTCCCCCTAGTCCCAAATCCCCCTCTGCTGCCCCCCCGCACCATATCCCCCTCTGCCCACTCCCCAGTTCCATATCCCCGCTCTGACCCCCTCCCCCCACCAGTCCCTTATCTCCCTCTGGACCCTCCCACACAGCCCCATATCCCCCTCTGCCCCCCTCCCCCCCAGTCCCATCCCCCCTTCTGCCCCCCCCAGCCCTTTCCCCGCACCAGTGCCGTTCTCCCCGCACTCCGGCGGAGCTGTTCTCAGCACTCGTTCCGTGGTGCCGGTTTCCGTCCCGATGCAGCTCGCACAGCCCCGGCTGCCGCGCCGGTCCCGTTCGCCCTCGGATCGGACCGGGCTGCGGAGCCGCACTCTGTGTGGAGCCGCCCCTCCAACGGCCGGGACGCAACGCTGGTTCCCGCGCACTGCGGCTCAGCCAATCGGAGCCGGCGGAGCTGCCGCTGCCCAATGGGAGGCCGGGGGAGGGGCGGACACGGGTCAGGAGCTGGGAGCCAGGAATGGCCGCGGGGGGAGGACGGAGGTGTGAGGGAGCAGCATCCAAACAGCAGGAGAAACAGCACTGAACGGCAGCACAAACCACAGACAGGAAGCTCGGGCTGATCAAGAGCAGCACCGGGATGCGAGAGATCGTTTGCTCCCATCCACAATGGCAGCACAGCTCCTGCTGCAGGAGTGCCTTAGGAATCCAACTCCATCCCCACAGAGCAGAGATCAAGCAGGTATGATCGTGGCGTTCCTGAGACCCTATTAGCATCAGCCCCTCCCCCTTGCGCCTGCGTAGTGAGTGGTGGGGGTGGGGGTGGGATGAAGGCTCATCGTCTTCCTCGCCTTCAACTTTTTCACTATTCAGCCGTACAGGAGATGCCCCTAATGGCTACAGCTCCAGGAGACAGCCAGCTGAAGAGATGATCCATTGATGTTATGGAGCCGTTTCTGCTTTCATAACAGCCTTGTTATCACATGAATCACGTGTGTTTTGAACATGACATCTACGGATGCAGATGTAAGTTCCTCTCCAGTGACTGACGTGATTCTGTTCACTCCATGGAAAAGTCAAGGTACGTACATTCTGGAAATCTCAAACCGATGCTGTGAATCAACTTGGCCAGGCGTAAGTTCTTAATGTAATGTAAAAACGTGTTCTGTGCAGTGCGTTAAGCAATTACTTTTTCTAAGGCTATTTAAAGAAGTAGTAAAATAAATAAATAAATGGCTCGGGTGCCAGAGACATCCAAACTCTGAAAATCAAAAGTCACACTGACAGCATCAGAAATTCTTTCAGCTGCAGTTATTCAAGCCTTAACTTTCACCTTGGATTCTACTGAATTCCAGACAAGATCCTAGAGCTCCTGAACTACGGAAAACAACTAGGAAGGAATGCTGGAAATGGGACAAGATGGGATTTAGGTCATGTTATGTTATAGACACGAGTTCTAAAGCAGCATAAAATCCAAAGCAGCAGTGACGGGCCAGGGAAGCACAGAGAGAGGTATGTAGCCAGCAGTGCTCGCTTGGCAGGATTACAGAAGACAGCCGTGGAACCAAATGCTGAGTCCCTATGACACTACCCCTGCCACACAGCTGGAGAATTGCCTGCACTGTGCTGCTTTGCTGAGACTGAGGCTTGACATTTGGTGGGGAGGGGAAAGTGATAACAGTGGCTTTGCCCCCACCCCGTCTGCCAGCTGTTTCTGATGCTCGGAGAAGCAGCAATGGCATGCTCCCAGTGTGATTACTTAATCTTTTCAACATACAGATAAATGGAGTTTCCACACTCTTAAGACTAAGCAATATTTGATGCTTACATGAAGTAACTTGCTAAAGTGTGTCTAAGGAAGAAACTGAAAAGGTATTGATGGTGCGAGATAACTGGAAATAACCTGTTAAGTACAAAACTGTTGGATGCAACAGCAACATTCGCTTTTGTTTCCTGAGGGTGACTAGGAATTAGCACTTACTTAGCCATCAGTGACTGTAACATGGTGTAGAGATCTCAGCCTGGGAGACAGCTCGTTGCACAAATGGCAGATGTTAATGCTCTCATGCCATGCAGCAAGCACAACATTGGTTTTTTGAACTAGGGTTTACAGCACCTTTCTGGGCATGTGATACTCACTACATAAGTGATTGCATCTGTCATGAGCAGCCTGTTTTGTATCTTGTCATGGATAGTTACCTGGTCTATTAGGTAATGATGCACTTGATAAGTACAAAGGTGTTAATGTCTTAATATTCTGTTTCTACTCAGAATACTGACCAAAGGAATAAGTTTGATGTCAGCAGTGGAGAAGCTGTGGAAAAAGCTGGCAAAGTCTTGGAGATGGTGTCTCAGTAAGTATGCTGGAAGTAGGGGGGGAAATAAAGGATGCTTCTTTCTTGCAATTTGCCACCCTCACATCTGGTCATGTTACACAGGATGTTAGTTACACAGGATCACGGAATACCGGCATCTTCACAATCTTGCAGTTCTTAAAACAGAAGTTTCTTGGACAATTTCTGCTCTGAGATAGAAATTCAGAGAAGAGTAACATTTATTTATTTATTTGTTTGTGTGCTTACTTATTAAATGCATGAAATAAATTAGTTGTTTTTCGATTTAAAGCAGTGTTTTTAAATGCATCAATCCGCATGATGAATGCAAAGAATTAGCTGGTCCCTTGCAAACTAAAGCAAGCTTTCTCCAATACTTTGAATACTGATGTATCATCCTTTCTGTGAGTGAAAAGTATTGAGTGTTTATAAGTGTTTGTTCTTAAAGCACAGTTGAGCATATGAGTGTGAGGAGAAAAAAAAACACCATTCCAGTGTGGGTGGTTTAATGTATATTTTAATTAATGAGTGTTTCCTGTATTTCTACTCAGTGGAGAAATGGCAGATGTGGTGTGACAGGAGAAATGTCCTTTACAGGAGAGTTAATAAAAAAAACACCTTGTCTTTTCACTTAGTCCTTTTAAAGAAGGGGAAGGATGACTATACAAGGTTTGATCAGACATAAAAACACTTCAGCATTTAGTTCTGTTATTATCTTCCTTGCTGTATAACGTGGCTCTCGGTGTAAAGGCACAGAAGAAGGTGGTAGTTGTAGATACATCTTGTATTTGTACGCCAGTAAGATTATTAAGTTATTGTTATATTCTTATAAAGTTCCTGATACCTTTCATAGCCTTTGTTAAATTAGGTTGTTCTGCCTCTAGAGCAGCTACGAATTTGAGAAGTGCCTTTGTGAGTCAGGAAAAGATCTGTAGCGTAGTATCCCATTTCCAGTGGGGAAAGAAAAGAACGGTGCAAGCATACATTTTTACTTCTCAAGCACTTCTACTGTCTCCATGGACTTAGCAGTGCATAGCTCTGCCTTATGGAAATGTATGTGATTTAGTGCTTAAAAAGGAAAACATATTTGCCTTAGGAGCCTTCCAATGTAAGATCCATAAGTACACAAGATGTATTATGTATTTTTCCAGGTCTAATGACATGGCTGGTTCACAAGAAGGCAGCAAAGAGAGTGTGCTGAAACCAGCACCTTTCAAAAGAGGCCGAGTGCAGAAACCCAAACCAAACCTAGAAAGAACTGTTGCATGGATAAAAGAGCACGGACATGAAAAAGATCCTGAAGAGGACAAGCAGAAGGATATGCGTTACACCATGTGAATGAAAGCAAGGATTCGTGCCACAAAGATGTAAGCTTCTCAAGCAGCTGCATAGATGTATTTTTGCTGGGCAGTGGTAAGAAAGATTTACCATTTAATCTGTAAGCATAGTATTTGTGTGTCTTATTCCTTCCAGTTAATCTGAACTGTCATAGAGTTTTCTGGTGCTTGTAATTAGATTCTGCTTTCTGTGGAGACAGAGATTATATTTCACTGATGTTTTTGTTGGTGGTGGTGGTGATACCAGATTTGAGAAGAGAAGTGCTGAACAGAAAGGACAATGTTGAAAAAAAAACCATTTCAGATGGAATGTATGCAGAAAAGTAACAAATTTTTATCTTTAAAGTATTCGGGGATTTTAGCTGATGAACAAAAAAAAGAACTTAATTTTTGAGGTGTTTTAATACGAGAACGATTAAAGTAAATATTTTCTCTTCCTTTCATTCCAAAAAAGAGATTGGCCAAAAATGTTTTCCTTACTAGAGTGGAACTTGTCTTCTTTTTAGGGAGTGGCTGATGCTCCCAAGAAAAGCCCACAGAAGCTAAAAGCTGTTGAAAACGAAAAAGGATCTTCAGATGTCTTGAAAGACGCTTCAGATCTCAGTACAGGGTAAGATTATTTTTTAAGCGGAGAGATGGAGTGGAGGATGCGCTCCAGGTTGGACGTGTCTGTGACAAGTTCTCCTTTTGGTAAAGAAAAAGGTTAATGAATAAGAATTTAAGAAATGCTGTAGATCTGTTTTGTAGTTTTAGAAATTAGTAGCTAGATGAAGGATTTGGTTAAATGTTTACATTCCTCTCAAGGTTTGACTAGAAGTTGCAGCTGTTTTGAAACTGCTTCATTTTTTTTTACATTTGCTGACCTGTCTTGAAGGTACAGGTTCTTGATGTTTGATGTGATCTTAGTTGATCTTTTTCATGGCGTCCCTTACTTTGCTCTCGTTCTAGCTACTGCTGAAAACTAAATACAAGCATGTGAAATGTGATTGGAAGAATTCATCTTGTCCCATGCCATCAACTGCCTGTTTGGTTTTTTAGGGAGTCTGGTGCTGAGATCCAAGAAGACAAAACTGTTACTTCATCAGTTCGGTTACTGAGGAGTCGATTCCATAGACCAAAGCCAAATTTCAGAACAACAAGTAGGAAGGAAGAGATGGATATAAATAAAGGTGTATCGCAGGAGGATGCCAACAAGAAGGAAAGTTTGATGCAGAGTAGTCATGAGTCTTGCGTCCCTCCAGATGCAGATGTAAGGCTTGTTTTATTTTTTCATCAGTTGGATTCCAGCTTCTGAGTTTGTGAAACTGATAGAAACACTTGATGATGTAAAGAAAAGATAAATTAATCTTTTTAGAAACAATATATTTTTTTCAAAAGCTGTGATTTTCTGTGTGGGAACTCTTGTACTTCCAGTTGTTTCTGACCTGAGGTGAACTTCATGAAATGACGGTGAAGAAATAAAAGTACTGAAAACATCTACTGAAACCTACATTTCAAGGTGTTTAGTTAAAGAAAGACTTACGAATTTTTCTTGGGAAGCCTGTGAAATGATTAGGGAGCAACTAAAAGGAGATGGTCTTTTTGGACAGGAAGTGCTCTGAGGAGCGATTAGTACTGAGCTTAGTGGACATAAAGCTATCTCCTTTTTGGGTTTAGTACCATGACTTGCTTTTGCTCATATTTGTTTTTCCTATTTTTCAGAAAGCAGAAAAAAAATGTGAAGTCCTGCAATCATTGGAATCCTTAGGAAAGGCAGAGTCAGTTGGCCCACAGGATGTTTCTGAAAGCTCAAGTTTTAAGTCCCCAGACACACTTTCTGGATCAGAGTGTGGCAACATGGAGGCCTGTCTACCTGTAGATAACCTGAATGAGACCTCAAGTACTAATGCTGGGTAAGGGTCTAGCTGCATTTATACCTCGACTAACAAGGAAGGCATTTTAAAGGGAAACTGTTCTGCTGATGGATTTCTAATTGACTAAGAATGTCTAATAAAAATTCTGAATGTTACTACTTGTAGATTTAACGCTAGTTGTATGAAAGCCCTAGTTACTGCTATGCTAAGCATCACATGAATGAATGTTTACTTTAGATTGAGAGAGCAGTTTGTGCTGTAAGGGATCTTAAAGACTATCTCATTTCAACTGTCCTGCCATACCTCCCACTAGATCAGGATGTTCAGATCTGCTAACCAAACTAGCCTTGAACACCTGCCTCTAGGTGTGGGGCACCCATAGCTCTGGGCAACCACCGCTCTTCCAGGCTCCTGTGAAGTCTATCTCTGTGCTTATTATATGCCCACTGTAAATATTGAAATGACTCAATGAGGTTTCCCCCCCAGCCTTCTCTTTTGCAGGCTGAAGGAACTCAGTTCTCTGTCTTTCTGCACAGGGGAGACTCTTGTGGCTCTGATCATTCTTGTGGTACTTCTCTGCACTTTCAGTAATAGATCTACATATTTCTTGTGCTGAGGACCCCACAGCTGGATGCAGTACTCTCCATGGGGTCTCCTGAAAGCTGAGTAGGTGGGGAGAAACACCTTCCCCACCCTGTTGGCTTCTTTTGGTTGCAGACCAGAATATGACTGCCTCTGGGCTGCAAGTGCATGTTGCCAGCTCGTATCCAGCTTTTCATCTCTTAAGCCCTTATCCACTGTGCTGCTCTCATTCAGGTCACCCTCCCAGTCTTTACAAGTGTTGGGCATTACCCCAACCTTTCTGCAGGATGCCGTGCTGCACTTTGTTGAGCTTCACGAGATGCACATGGGCTGACTTCTTGTGGGTTGTCTGAATGGCATCCCTTCCTTCTCTTGTTTCAACTTCACCACTCAGTTTGATATCATCCATAGACTTGCAGAGGATACACGCAACACCACTGTCTCATTACTGAAGCTTTTAAATGGTATTACTCTCAGTATGGACTCCTGAGAGATGCTGTTTGCTACTGCTTTGCATTTGGACACTGAGCTGCTAACTGCAATTCTTTAGATACATCTATTCAGCCACTTCCAAATCCATCTAGTAATCTGCTCATTACATCCGTATCTCTCCAATTTAGAAGCAAGAGTGTTGTGGGGGATCCCTCCCCACACTGTGTTCCTTGATTTATTTTGCCCAATGGAAAGGTAGTGACTATAGCATACTTCCCTGACACCGATTAGGTGCACCAAAACAATTTATTAAATGTATTCTGAACAAGATTTTGCACATATATCTATATCTATACAAGTTTGTGTAGCCAGTGGGATACAGTGCATATTGCTAATGTTAGGTTCAGCTTTGTATTCTTACATCAATGACTAAACAGTCCAGCCATAAAAAATGACAGGAACATGGCTTTTTGGAAAAGACAAGAAAAAATTTCTTGTTACTGAATGCACGAGGAAACACCTTAGTAATCCATCAGGGTGTTTTGGGGAATTGCTGCTGTTCATTTAGAGAGCTAAGATTATTCATATGTCTAATTCTGAATATTTCACTTTAGGCAGCAGAAGAGGAGGACCCACAGAACCCAAATGATGATGCTTCCTCTGCTTCTGGATCAAATTCTGGCCCTGATTTTAACTATATCTTAAACATGTCTCTGTGGTCTCTCACAAAAGAGGAAGTGGAAGAGCTCATTAAGCACAGAGTTTCAAAGGTTGGTACACTGTGAGAGGCTTCTTTTGAAATGATTTAATAATTACGGATGTGCCCAATTGTGAATGTTCAGTTCAGATAGTATTTACTAAGTTACTTGTAACTTATGATTCAGCCAACTCATAACGTAAAAACTTATATTTTATATGCTACTTTCACATTTTAGGAGAGAGAACTAAATGACCTTAAAAGGAAATCTGCTTCAGATCTCTGGAAAGAAGACTTAGCAGCTTTTGTTGAAGAGCTTGAAGTATGTTTTACAAATCTTTCTAAAAAATATATATTAAAAATAAGCAAAAACAAAACAAAACAAAAAAAACAAAACAAAACAAAAAGCAGATTGCTCTCCAAATGTAGGGGCAAGTGGGAAATCTGATTTGTTCTCAGGGATTCTTTCTTGTATTTGTACAGTACAGTGCTTTTCCCAAGTCTGTGAAAGAAAAACTACCAGGAACAAATTTGTTTTCAAATGTCAAAAAAACTGGGAGTAGTAACTAGCAATTCTAAGTGAGGAAGCATTATCAAATGTAAAGCCACAAATTTGGGAACAAAGCATGTAGAGCAGAAGTGCTAGACAAAAGGCTTTTACCTTGCCTCATTAGTATCTCTGGCAAAAAGGTAAAGGCGTATTGATGGGTAACTTGCTGAGCCTCAACCTTCAGTGTTTCCTGAAAATGGCTGATGTAATCTTTTGAAGTAACACAGGATAATACAAATAAGATGTTTATTTCTCTGCATGTTCATGGTGCAGATGCAATTGGAAGTATTCTGTGCTGAAACCTCAACTTCTGTAATAAAAAACTGGAAAGGACTGGAAAATGTGCCTTAAAAAACTTAATCTAAAAGCTCACTGCTTGCTTTAAAAACCGAAGGACTGAAAAGTTATATCAGTACCTAGCGATACACGTGAGGAAGAGAAACTTGATGAAAGAAAGATATTCGAAAGTCTCCAAAAGATTTCATTTGTTTGGGCTTGAAAAAAAGCGTAGTTTTTAACCACATGAAGTAGGGAAGAATTTACCAAGATTAAGTGATTGATTTTCCATTAGTAAAATGTGCGCTATAATTCAGCTGACAATTAAGGGCAATCCTCTACTCCATGTTAATAAAGACTGAAAAAGTACCATGTTTTGCCTTTACTGAAAATGAACATGTTTCCCACTCGCCCCTGGTTTTTTGTTAGAAAGTAGAAGCACAGGAAAGAGATGACATTCTGACAGGCATGATTGGCAAGCCAATAAAAGGTGAATTTGGTAAACCCAAGATGAAGAAGCTACAGTTGGAAGAGACCATGCCATCACCATTTCGTAGAAGAATAGTTCCACAGATTACATCTGCCTTGAAAGCTGACGCCGGTTGGAAACTGCTGAAAAGGCAAAAGGTAAACCAGTAACCTTACCTGCCCCAATTCTCTGAATAATGGAAAACTGATCTTGTCCTGTCCTGAAAAGCTCCAGTAACCTTTTAAAAGCAATAATTTGACTGCTCAGGAGCTATAACTTCAAATTAGAGACTTCTCTACTTTTCTGTCTTAGAGCGAATTTGTTTGGCAGCAGCAGCTGGTTAACCTCTATATGAAATTTTCATCACGTTCTTAATTTTTCCTTTAGGGAGTAAAACAAAACTTATAATGTTTAAAGAAAACATTTCAGGATAAACTATGCTAAGATTATGCAACATAAACAATTAGAAAAGGCAGAAGTTGTGCTTTTTTTTTCCCCTGACTGTTAGAGATGCTTTAACTTGTTACAGGTACTAGAGTAAGAAGAGCGCCATCACCTACAAAATCCAGTGCAAAACAAGTGAAGAAACGAAACCCCTGGTCAGATGATGAATCCAAGTCTGAAAGAGATTTAGAAGAGAGTGAGCCTGTGATTATTCCAAGAGACTCGCTGCTTAGGAGAGCTGCAGGTACTCCAGCTTTTGTGAAACGTGTACTGAGGCAGAAAGTTTAAACTGCTAACCTGTGTTTTCCTTGGACTGCAGCGCTCCTTAAGGACATTATCTGCTGCAGATAACTTGCGTTTTATTCTCTTCACTGTGATGTTTGTGAAAAAGCCCTTAATGACAAGACCAAGAGTTGCTGTGAAAGATTGTGTAACTTGATCCAGAAATCTTTCACCTTATCCAAAATACTAGAGTAGAAATTACTAAAAAAAGAAGAGAAGAGGTTTTTGCTCATATCCAAACTGAACCTCCTCTGGTGCATCTTGAAGCCATTCCCTTTCATCCAGTCTCTAGTTACCTAGGAGAGGAGGCCAACCCCCACCTCGCCACAACCTCCTTTCACGCAGTTGTAAAGAGTGATCAGATCACCCATGAGCCTCCTCTTCTGCAGACTGAACAATCCCAGTTCTCTCAACCATAAGATGTGTGCCCCAGTCTCCTCACAGCTTTGTTGTCCTTCTCTGGACATGCTTCAGGGCCTGGATTCCTTCATGTAGTGAAAGACCCAAAACTGAACATGGTGTTCAAGATGCGATCTGGCCAGAGCTGAGTACAGAGGGACAGGGAGATCACCTCCCTGCTCCTGCTGGTCGCACTACTTCTGATGTTTGGTAGCAGTTTAAATGATGTGCCTCTATTCTTCTAGACTCAAACAAGACTTTTTTTTTTTTTCCCTCAAATTCTTTTGTAATCTGAGGCAGGCCCTGCTGAGTGACTTCCCCTTGCATTTATTTATGTGGTAACATAACTATACTGAAGTATGTAAAAATGTATTTTTCTTTTAGCTGTGAGGCCCAAGTATACATTTGACTTCTCAAAAGAAGAAGACGATGCCGATGATGCTGATGATACCAACAATAACAATGATTTAGATGAGCTTAAAGTAAAAGCTTCTCCAGGTATAAATGACAGAGAGGAGGAGTTCATTCCATCAGACAGTAGAAGAATAGTTCCACAGATTACATCTGCCATTAGGAAACTGCTGAAAAGGAAAAAGGTAAACTAACTGTTGCTATAGTGACATTATTTAACTGCTATATTTTTCTGTGCTGATAATGCAAATCCAAAGACTAGATCCCGTTAGACCCCATTAGTACTGAATGTATGTATGATGTTTTTCTAACTTCATGTGTAAAGAAATTAATGCCGGACTTATTTTATATTTGAAAGCCTATTATGACTACTTATTGCTGGAGTGTTTTTGTTGCTTTTTTTTCCCTTCCAATACTATTAAAATTGGCAATGTAATAGTCTACTTTAATTTATTCTCTGCTAAAAATTGTATTGCAGTTTATCACAGTATCACAGTATCACAGTATCGTGCGAGTTGGAAGGGACCTTAGTGATCATCGAGTCCAACTCCTGGGATTCGAGCCCTCTAGTGTAGCAGAGCGGCAGTTCTGCCACTTGCGCCACAGGGGGGATTCGAACCCGGGCCTCCAGTGTTGCAAGCGGCCGTTCTAACAGTGTGCGCCACCGGTTGTTATTTATTTATCATATTTATTGTTGAAATATAAAGGTATAATTTTATTTTGACCAACTTGTTAATATTTTTAGGGTGATGCTGATTCTGTAGCAATAAAACTGGAAATTGATGAAGAATTTGGTGGTGCGCAAGCTGCGGGTGGTGGGGATGACTCGGTGAATACAGCAGCCCCAGCAGATCAAATCGTTAAAGTGAAGAGAGAGAAGAAGGAGCCTGGTGAGATATCCTTACGCAGTCATCATTAAGCTGGAATGAGTACTAATTTGGCATTAATTGTATTTTTCACACATTATGAGAAGGGAAATATACCACAATAAGAATTTCATCTGATTTTCTTCCTTAAAGAGATGTGTAGAAATACTTCAAAACACTTCTGTATTACTTTCAGCATACATGGAAATTAAAAGCAGAGGTATTCAATGCTCAAGTTAAACATGCGGACACGTCTATTATGGTTCTCTAGTTGTAGTAACTTACTGAAATTTCTGTTGAGTATTCTGCTTCTCTTGAGATGGGGATCTTCTGCTTTCTACATATGGTTTTGAGGGGGAGGGATCTAAATCGTTGAATATGTGAGCAGAAAAAAAATAGATTATTTTTTACATAATTAGATGGTGTACAAATGAAAATATATGACGTGTATGTTCTCTGCCACTGAAGGACCAAGCCCCGAACTTCAGTCTCAGTGTACAGTACAGCTTGCAGAACTTGAATAAACAAACTTATTTTCCGATTTACATATTCAGTCATGGTGACTTTTAGAAAGTATGCACACTGTGGTGTGGCAAACTAACCAATGTCTATGTTAACTTTTTTCCTATTAATAGGAATTTATTATTACTGTTTGAGAAATACGGTGATAATTGGGGGAGAGTCATGACAGGCAGTAACAAAACAGAAAGCTAAAGGAATAAAGAGAAGATCTGAGTATGAATAGATAACCCCCATAAATAGAGAAGCACCCTGAGTACGGTTATGACCACCCTCATTAGTGTTGAGCCAGAGTCAATTAGTCCAGCTTTAGCTGAGCTTGCCCTGCAATTGTATTGTACCACCTCCAACAGTGTATCCTCTGCTTTGCGTGTTAATGGATTTGTCCAGTAACCTTACCTGCCCCAATTCTCTGAATAATGGAAAACTGATCTTGTCCTGTCCTGAAAAGCTCCAGTAACCTTTTAAAAGCAATAATTTGACTGCTCAGGAGCTATAACTTCAAATTAGAGACTTCTATACTTTTCTGTCTTAGAGCGAATTTGTTTGGCAGCAGCAGCTGGTTAACCTCTATATGAAATTTTCATCACGTTCTTAATTTTTCCTTTAGGGAGTAAAACAAAACTTATAATGTTTAAAGAAAACATTTCAGGATAAACTATGCTAAGATTATGCAACATAAACAATTAGAAAAGGCAGAAGTTGTGCTTTTTTTTTCCCCTGACTGTTAGAGATGCTTTAACTTGTTACAGGTACTAGAGTAAGAAGAGCGCCATCACCTACAAAATCCAGTGCAAAACAAGTGAAGAAACGAAACCCCTGGTCAGATGATGAATCCAAGTCTGAAAGAGATTTAGAAGAGAGTGAGCCTGTGATTATTCCAAGAGACTCGCTGCTTAGGAGAGCTGCAGGTACTCCAGCTTTTGTGAAACGTGTACTGAGGCAGAAAGTTTAAACTGCTAACCTGTGTTTTCCTTGGACTGCAGCGCTCCTTAAGGACATTATCTGCTGCAGATAACTTGCGTTTTATTCTCTTCACTGTGATGTTTGTGAAAAAGCCCTTAATGACAAGACCAAGAGTTGCTGTGAAAGATTGTGTAACTTGATCCAGAAATCTTTCACCTTATCCAAAATACTAGAGTAGAAATTACTAAAAAAAGAAGAGAAGAGGTTTTTGCTCATATCCAAACTGAACCTCCTCTGGTGCATCTTGAAGCCATTCCCTTTCATCCAGTCTCTAGTTACCTGGGAGAGGAGGCCAACCCCCACCTCGCCACAACCTCCTTTCACGCAGTTGTAAAGAGTTGTAAAGAAATATTCCACAATAAGAATTTCATCTGATTTTCTTTCTTAAAGAGATGTGTAGAAATACTTCAAAGCACTTCTGTATTACTTTCAGCATATGTGGAAATTAAAAGCAGAGGTATTCAATGCTCAAGTTAAACATTAGCTGTTTTTACAGAATACGTACGGGGTTTTATGTCATAAATTGAAACTTAATGCAGTAGTCTTAAGAGTAATGATATTGGGATTTATGCAGGGGAAAAGAAATAAGAGGTTCTGTTCCTTAGAGGAACATGGCTTGTATTGTAGGCACATGGTACACACGTAGCCTATCTGTAGTATCAGAAAGGTGTATCTGTGAGATTGATCTTGACTGTAACCGATAAGGATGATTTAAAATACGCAGTGAACAAATCTTATTCTGAACATACTCTGTGGTTATAGATACAACAAAATTGGACAGTGATGAGGAGGATTCTACTCCTGTTTTCTCATCACCTTTCGCCTCAAAGCAAACAGAGAAAATTCTAAGTAAAACAGTAGCTGCTAAAAAAGGTAAGTGTAGGATTACCATGTAAATCAAGTTTTTTCAAGTTCTTCACTTCCATCTTTGCATCATCTCTTCACCATCATCATCTTAAAAGTGGGAAGAGCATTCATTTATTTCAAATTCAGTGGCACTGCAGGAGAGAGTGTGAATTTCTTCCAGCTTCTTAATGATATTAATTTCTTTCTTTCTACCATAATGTCAATACTTACTGTGTATGGAGTTCAGCCTTTTAGTTAAAGCAATGGAAGGGTTTAACCCTCAGGGAATAAATGAGACATGATGTCCTTGTGGTTGAAGATAGTCTTCTATAATGCATCTAACTTACTAACGTTAGAAGTAAAAACAACTGTGCAAAGGAGGAATCCCCAAGAAGTACATTAAGTCCTAAGCAGACCATGTACTTGGCATAGTTGTACTTAACTGGGTTTTTTTGATACACGGAATGGAAAGTTATCTTCACACTTCAGAGGTAGAAGTTTCTTCATTTGTTAGTGAGGCTTTTAGAAGTGACAACTTGCATGTTCTTAAACTGTGGAATTCAGGACAGTTCCAAGAGCGTGTTCATTGGTTGTATTGGTTTCATTAGTCGTGCATGGATATTTGTAGGAATAAGGTGTACCTTGGAGAATATAGGCATAGTCACTGTTATCTGTCTACTTCTACAGAAGAGCTTGGAGCCTCTTTCTGAGTACATTTTAAGGATTATAGCAAATGCTTGCCATAATTAATGCTGCAAATAATGTTTTTTCTACCTAGGTTGAAAAATAGAGTTCTTAGCAGTTAACAGACTTCAAATCTTTGCCTTGCTTCTCCTATTTCTTTCAGATGACTTTGTTTTTTCTTGCTTCTTAATATTCTCTCCTCCAAAAGCTTTTTTTTGCCTTCTTTGACCAACTTACAGCTGAACTTAGTACGTTAACATCACAAAAACATACCTCCAGGAAATCTGCAAGAAAGCAGCCAGTTACTATAATTAATTTACCTTATGAAAAATGAGGAAAAAATTATCTTGTTTTATGAGTTAGGTGCCAGGTATCTGCAGCATCCATCCACCCTCCCCTCTTTGCTTCTACATTTCTAATCTCTGTCTCACTGACATCGTGCTACTCTAATTGAATGTCTGACTGATTTCCAAAAACTTCAAATATTTTTTAATCATCAACAGTAAGGTTTTATAATACAACGAATGTAGATTATTTTTATTATTATTTTAAGTCTCTTATGATAAACATCTGTTTTAAATACAAGAAAGAACTGTGTATATAGTAGTATGGATGCAACTTAGCATTCAACCTCTCTCTCCTTTCCCCTTTTTTGAAGGTGTGGATGCAATTAGTTGTCATTAACAAAACTTTGACACTTCAAAACGCAGCTGTGATGTTTCTGAGTGCTGATAAACCTTTACCCTTACAAAATAGGTATAAACAGGCTCTCATTCAAGGAAGAAGAGTTTACTTTTGTCTCCATGGTAGTCTTAGAGACACAGTTTCCTTTTTGGTTCATGAAAATTCACAGCATTCAACAGTTTTCATCATCTCTCCTTTGCCCAAACTGTACATGATCACCATTTCTTTGACAGTGTAGTGCTAACTTAATAGCTCAGTTATTACTCAGCTGGTATTCTTTTAGTCATGTCCTTAGTTCTGTGTTCATGCAACGTTCCATCCACTCACCCTCTCATGAGTGCCTCACAGGGGAATGTCTATTGTGTAGCTGAAGCAATTACTACAAACAGTCGTATGTGGGGTTTTTTTGTGACTTGAGAGTTTGAATTTTGGAGGACAGGAAGCTGATACTGAAGGACTACTTGTTCTGTCTTGTTACCTGTATGGCTACATTCCTTTCTCAGTCCAGGGACAATAACGGAATAGTTAAGAGTTAAATTTCTTCTCAGACCTTGATCAATTTGATATGAAATTTTCTGATCTCTGGCATCAACTGACTCTGACTTGCTTTATGCTAATATAGTTCTTTTGTCTTCTAATTACGATATCTATAGAGACCTATTTGTTGTTTTCAAATATGGTTCCCAAGTTCCGACCTAAGTATCAGTTCTTCACTCTCAAGATCTATCTAAAAGGCTGCCGGAGCCTCTCCTTGATGCCAAAGAGAGCTTTATTTTTAATATTAGCAGGCCATGATACTTGGACTACTTAGTAGGTATCATCCATCACACAAAGCAGTACACTGATTCTCCAGCAGGGAGCAGTTAAAGGCAACGCTGCCAAAAAGATTCTGGAGACACTCATCTGTCTGAAGACATTCCCTTAGCAGTATCACAGATGAAAGCTTGAGTACTCACCAGTGTTCACATTCCTGCTATGTGGAGCTTTTTACATGCTCCTTATCTTTAAGGTATTCAGGGCTGACAGATTACACAGAGGTCAGTAGCGAAGCAGAGGGTTTTGTTAAAGGCTGGTTTGTCTTCCAACATGTGGAGTGCATTACTAGCGCAACGACACATCATCAGTAGGGTAAAACTAACCTGTCTCACGACGGTCTAAACCCAGCTCACGTTCCCTATTAGTGGTTGAACAATCCAACGCTTGGTGAATTCTGCTTCACAATGATAGGAAGAGCCGACATCGAAGGATCAAAAAGCGACGTCGCTATGAATGCTTGGCCGCCACAAGCCAGTTATCCCTGTGGTAACTTTTCTGACACCTCCCGCTTCAAACCCGGAAAGTCGGAAGGATCGTGAGGCCCCGCTTTCACGGTCTGTATTCGTACTGAAAATCAAGATCAAGCGAGCTTTTGCCCTTCTGCTCCATGGTGTGAATGTATGAGGGCTGCTCCGAGACCAATGCCTCCTGTTTTATTACGCTGGCCCGCGATATCAGAGGTGGATGGTGGTGATGTGGCAGCCGAGGTTGAACCTTCCCAGCAGTATTCCATTCCATTTCCTTGTAATGTAACAGATGGCAGCAAAGGGGCAGTCTGACAAAACGGTGTCTGATGTGGAAGTGCAGGTGAAGCAAAGGGGTGGAAATGAATTCTTCTATGTGGAAAAATTGCACCCACTGACATTAATCAACACTTGCTGAATGTTTATGGACACCAAACAGTGAGCACAGTGAGGCAGTGGGGGGTTCGTTTCAGCAGTGCTGACAGTGACAGTAGGTCACCTCTGCTGGGGCAGATTTTTACCAGCACAGCTCTTGTTCATCGACGATGAAAAGGCATAGATAATGAAAACACTATTGAATGGTGTTATTGAGCTCTTTGTATTCATTGTAATTTCCATGAGAATGAATAGGAGGCATTGCTTTCGGAGCAATATAAATACTGTATTATAAAGATGGCAAGACAGGTTGTGTAGCAGTAATAGAAATTCAGTGAGGATTCCTGTTTATTTCTCACAGTTCCAACATAAAAGTTGAAGTATGTTTTCCTCAAGTGTATGAGGCTCATCTCATTTTAACATCTGCCATTTATTCTGTAATTTATTTAAATTTGATATTTCTAAGCAATATGTGAATGTAACACATTCGGTATCTCTGACTTCTAACAGCAAAAGTAGATGTGCCACCTAAACCTAAAAGGGCTCCCAAGGCCAAGAAGATGGAAACTGTAAATTCTGACTTGGATTCGGAATTTGGCATTCCAAAGAAGACTGCGGCACCCAAAGGTAGTAATTGAGGTGTGGTGTCGATTAGCATCACACGATGTCTGTGCTCTCTGTAACACAGGTTCAAGGTTATATTTCAAGGGAAGCAGAGATAGTCTCTAAAAGAACCACACTGATTTATTAGTAAATGAATCACCAGCGGATTACTCAGCCCTGAGCTTGTTCTATGACAGAAAGTGTTCACTGGTGTTTCTTGGCCATCAGTGCTGTGAACTTCTTAAGTGACCTTCGCTGTTGGGAATGTAATGACTCCAAGCCCCTTTTAATTGCTCATCCCTTCTGTTGGATACTGCTTATTTTCATTGTGTGAGCTCACCTTTCTAGATGTCAGTGAAGTTCTGATGGTTGGCAGCTCTATTGAGTCAGGTTTTCTGGTTCTTGAAACCAATTCATTGGTATCCCAGTTCTCAGTCCTAAGAAGAAAATGACAGAAGCACCGCAGCACAGCCAGTGATTTCATCGGAACACTCTAAAGGGAAAGGTTGTGCTGACAGCTGCCAGGAACAGTAAATTCCTAAGCTGTGAAGGTGCATGAATGCTGTGTTACCAGCACAAAAAGTTACTGAGGAATTGCAGTACTTTGCAAGTCTGGAAGAAGTTGAGCTGACAAAGTTTGGCCCTGTCTTGAACTGACAGTGTGAATTGGTAGAGAGAATGGTAACTCCAGAAGAAGTCTGAAAGAGAGAGATAAAACTAAGAAAATCAACTGTTATGTTGTATTTTCTGCCTATTGAGAAGAAGCTTGAGCTGTAAACTGAATTTCAACTTTACACACAGACATGATGAGATGTAACAATATCACTGCTGTTTTTTCCAGCGTGCTGAACTCTGATGTTTTATTGAAATTATGTTCTCTCACCTAGGAAACGGGAGGGGGGCAAAGACAAGGAAACCATCTGGCTCAGAAAATGAAGGTGATTACAACCCTGGGAAGAAGGCACCTGAATCAACACCGTGCAAGGTCAGTCCTCTCAGTGGTCCTTTCCACTTTTCACTTCAGTAAAAGATTCTTATGGCGGGGTGCTGATGTAGTAACCGGGGTGTAGCTGTGATTATGTTAGATCTGTTAGATAAGAGTTGCTTCAGGACTGAATGTCACGATGCAAAACGCACAGAGCTTCACAAAGGATTTGTCTTTTGTTTTCCAGAGAAATCCAAGAAGGCCGCTTTCGACCAGGATTCTGATGTGGAAATCTTCCAGTCAGGCTTTGCCTCCGAAACTGCCCCGAAGCCCCGGACAGGTCGGGCTAGCAAAGAAGTGAAATATTTTGCAGAGTCCGATGAAGATGATGATTTTGGTATGTTTAATTAAGTGCCCAAAGAGCACAAAGAGGGACCGACTGCTACACGGGTGCTTTTTTAAAATAAATAAATAAAAATAAAAATAATATATATAATAAAATAAATATATATAAATAAAAAAAATAAAAAAATCCACTAGTGCTTTAAATGAAACCTAAGAAACTGACACTTTAAATCTGTTAACCATTCTACCACAGTTTTCACTCTGCTTCACGGTGATTTAACAAGGCCAAGAAGGCAGATTCTCTCCTTGTGTTTCTGGAAGTCCTGTCTGTACTTCCCTAGCACCTGGAAGGCCGCGTAGCCCAGCTCGTTCCTGGTGGTCGACTCTTAAGGAAATACCCTGGACTCACCCATTCGAAAGCTGTACATGAGTCGGCTGGTTGTCATCCCATGAAGTTTCCCTAATGGCTTGTGAATAAGTAAACAAAAACATGGTAACACTGAGAAGTGTTTCTGCCTTGGAGGCTATCATTACTGTAGCAATGCAGTAGTTAATGGTGTAGGTAGGTCACCAGCCAGGTAATAAACCACTTTTTCAATTTTAAAGTGACGTTAACAGTGGAACCAATGACATCTGAATAACTGATCTGGCAGTTAATGCTGACACCGATGTCTTTTCTGCGAGTGCAGGGATTTTCGTGTACTTTTTACAAGGAAGGAGATGCAAACTGAGGGCATCAAAGAGTAGTTTTCATATTAACTAATCAGACGGTCCTTGGAATTTGCTTTTATGGATGTGTGCAGTAGGTCCGTTTCATCTGGTTGGTGTCTTGATTGTTGTAGGTATGAGAGACAAAAGGAAAGCACCAAACATCCAGTACAGAAAGTGCAGCCATACATCTGTATGTACAAAGTCATCAGAAATGCAACCAGAATTGAAAGTCTGAGATCTGTCTTGTCACCATGCAGTCTTGAATGTTCAGAAAACAGAAGCTTAGCTAGTTTTATTTTCTCTTTTCTTTTTTTTTCTTTTTTCTTTTTTTTTCTTTTTTTGCATGAAATGGCTGATTTAGAGTTTCAAAAGTTTGCATTTTCTATTTTAAAGAGTTTAAACAGCAAGGAGTATATATCGATACATATGAAAATGTCTTGGTCCTTGTTGAGTTTTTATCTATCTATATATATACATATATAGATATGTATGTAGATATATATACATATATAAATATATATTAAGTCCAGAAAGTAAGCAGCAGTAAAAATGTTTTTTCTTGCTTTTCATCCCTGTACATAAGGTGTTAGGAATGTCTGAAGTAGCTGGAAAATGTCTTATTGCACCATAGGGGATTGACTGACACTGCTGTTATCCACCGAGCTAGGTGAGATACTCGGGCTGTGTTCTGCAGTGTTTCCATTGGAGGTTGGTGTCAGTGGTTCGTGTCCTTCAGAGTTCTCCAACACTTCCTGAATAAGAGGTGGCATGGGTCCAGGAATATCCATTTTCAGCGTAATGACACGTTCCGCACCTTAAAGAAGAAAACAAATGAGAAGTCCTCTCTATTAGGATGAGTTGTGCAGTTTCTTTTTCCATAGCATCATCGGTAGTAATTTCAGGGTATGTTATTTTAACGGCTTTGATGTCTCTCTCTCAGTTCTGCATACAAAATTACGTAAGTAAGTGAGCTCCTTCAATTCATGGCAGGAAAATGGAGCAAGATGAGCTCTCCTTAACAAACTGATTTAAAATGGTGCTCACAGCAGCCAACAGCGCAGTACAGTAAATTAGATGAACCGCGTCTTTTCCCAGAAGGAACCAAAATGTTGCCGTGTGCAATCATAGTTCAGAACCCCCCTTGCCCAGGTTCTAGCAAAACCTCCTCTAGGGCCAAGAAGACCACCGTGACTCATCAAGGAAGGTGGCAAAAGTGGCGTTTATTAGGAGTAATCAACACCTTATATACCTTAATTACTTCGTCTACACCCCCTAGGGTGCACGTTTGAAATGCGCGCCCAAGGTACATCACAAGGTAGGGGACGGAAGAGGAGGGGCTACTACCGCGACACATCCCGAAAAGCGCCGCTACTGCCTACATGCCTACAACATCTCCCCTCCTCCAAATACTACAAGGTTCAGCCTCGTTAGCATCTACAACATCTCCCCCTCCCCAAATACAACAATCTGCCCCCTTACGGTGTAACCACTAAAATCCCAAATATAGTCTTTTGCAAAGTCTACAGTATTCTATACACTAATAGAAATACTTAAAGAAGCCCATTTGAATTATCCGTCTTATTTGCTAAACCTTAATATATTATGTATAACCTTAAAATATACTCTAAACATAACTAATATTATATGTTACTCTATATAAACCTTAACAAACTCTATATAATATAGTCAGTAGCATAAGGCACAACCGTATTAAGAAAAGCAGCACCACAACTGGATGGAGCAAGTGATTAGATAGTCCTCTTGCTGTCAGGAACCATTCGAGAAGCAGTTCTTGTCCGTGATGTTTTCCATCCCTCTTCATTCTTCTTAGGCATGATGCATCTTCTCTGTATGGTGAACAATAGTCAAAGTCTTCTGTCCGTAGCCTCGATAGCGTCCATCAGCTCATCAGCACACGGCAAGATGCACCATCATTACATTAACGTGTAATCGATACGTAGTGACTAGGTAACTAGAATCACACTCTATAGGATAAGAAGAACACATCCTAAAAGATGCAGATTTTGTGTTGGCTTCAACAAAAAATTAAATCAGCTGTGCACAAGCCATCTCTGTACAACTATCAGCAGGGTTAAATTGATTCTGATCATCTTTTGAATCAGTTGCCAAAACCTATCCAACGTTAGCCTAGAGTATCAAATAGCACATGAGAGAAACTGACCAAAGGTTGGTGGCAGAAATGATATTACAATGAATGGTAAGAAGTTCTTGAAAGAAATCGTAGAGCGTTTAGATGGATATACAGAGGGTAAACAGAAATATCATACACAAAAGGTGACTTGTCTTTGTGTAAACAGTTTACTGTATAAGTCTCTGGCTTTCTGTGAGTTGGGCATGTCAGGCTTATATCAGCATGAAGCTGATTTGCAGCACTTGGGTCTATCAGAATCCACAGAACATGGGACTAAGAGAAGAGGAGTTGTAAAAAAGAGCATAGTTAAATGACTTGTTAAAATTCCTGGAGTGAAAGGCAAGCAGAGAAATATCTCAGGACTACAGCAAAAGGCAGGTGTGCTTTATTTTTATTTATGACTACAGCATAAAGCAGCAGTGTGCTCAGCTCACACCATTAGGAAGGCTGTAATAAACCCTCTGGAAGGCTGCATTGATGGAGTATTTTAACACTTGCTGGACACACTGCAATCACCACTGTTTCATGGGTTCTGTAAATAACATTTGGATATTTCCTAGCCTGCTGCTATGCCATCCTCAGAGAGGCATGTAAAGAGAGAGGTGAGTAATTCAGTGAAGGAACGTGCTGATCATATTCACTGAGCATCCACTTCTGGTTTGGAGCATCCATCTAAGACCTCAGTACTAACAAATGTTTAAGAAGAAGAGGAAAGGAGAAGGAGAAGGAGAAGGAGAAGGAAGAGGAGCCAACCAAAAGCTCAGAGTGTTTTTTCAGTGACATCTTCATGGAAGTAGATGACCCAGAACAGAGAATTGGCTTTACAAAGATGGTGGGATCTTAGTGCAACTAAATAAAAAGCCTGAAAATCCCAATGACTTTAGCTCCTTTAAAATGTATAGAGGAAAAGCCTGGATAACATTTCATTTATACAACGATAATCTTTGGAACCGTCCCATTGGAGTGAGAGGAAGAGGTTGACATTTCTCAGTATAAATGCCAGTTTCCTTCTGTTGCGATTCAACCCAGCAGGAAGCTCAGCACCACACAAAGTGGGATGAAGGAGAACAGAAGTTGTGGGTTGAGATAAAAACTGTTTTCTAAGACAGAAAAGAAGAACGAAGACAAACATGCGATAACATCAACATCTCTACAGCGCAACTACTTATCGCTCAACACCCAGCTAACAATACAGCTGCCTGCTGACTGATGCCCTGCTAGCAACTCAAGGTTTCACTGCGTGCCAACTGATGCCCTGCCAACTGCAAGCAGCAGCCCCTGCCCACATCTTTACAGCCTTCTGCATCATGTCGTGTGGTGTGGAATAAAGCCCTTGCTTCGTCCAGACCAGCTGTCCCGGCTCCATCCCGTGTGGTGGCGCTTCCCGACTGAGCCCTGGGACTGCAAACATCTCTCAGCAAGAACCACGTTTGTGCTGTCAACGTTGTCTCAGCTGGAACCAGGACAAATTCTGCATTGAAAACAAAGGGGTCAGATGCTGCTGCTGCTTCTTTCTGCACGTAGGTGTGCGTGTCTGCAGGGATGTCCTTTGTTGCACTTATTCAGAGCAGCGCAAACAACTGAATCTAACCAAAGTGAGCTTGCTTGAAGGATTTGCTACTTGGAGGCAGTTGTATTTGAACCATTTTCCTCGTGTTTCAGGTCTGCTTGTGCTGAAACTCACCGTAAAATTTTGGTGCAGCTTTACATTTTAGTTTGTTTCCTTGTAGGAGAATTGTCTTGTTGAAATAGGAAAGTTCTTTTGAGTTCTTATAGGTGGCCACTGAGAAGTCAAGTAATGTTACTGCACAAAAATGAGCAGGTAGATGTAAGTAATCCAACTACTTCTCCTGGTAATTAATAACAGCAATTAATTTTGCGAAAGAACTTGTTAAGAAAGAGGAATTTGAGATTGTATGATGCTCTGCAGAAACCCGTCTTCACCTTGGGGCTGGGTAATAATTTATTTGCAAATGTTCTCATGGAGTTACGTACCGAATTTTGAAACACTTCGTGGACTTTGAGAATGTTGAGCAGTGCTTATGAATGGACATTGAAAACTTTGTCAATAAGGAAAAGTACGCAGGAAAAACTACTGCTATTGCAGGTTGTTGTATTAGGAGACCTCTGTCAACCACGCTGCCCAGAGATGCAGTGGATGCCCCGTCCATCCCTGGAGGAGTTCAAGGCCAGGTTGGATGGGGCCCTGGGCAGCCTGGGCTGGTATTAAAGTGGAGGTTGGTGGCCCTGCCTGCATTTAGGGGCTGTGGGGGGTAATCCACCACCACCAGCTCCTGTTGGGAAATCTGGGAGCTTTTGTTCTGCCCGACACATGTAACTTGAAGTGTGTGCGTGCTGTCTTACTGTAAGCATTAGGAAACAGACGAGTGTATCCATTCAGATCGGTGTATCTCTTGTGGATATTTCATTTAAATATAAACTTCGGGTTACAGAAACTGCTCTGGGACTCCTGTATGCATATATATACGTGCCACGGTTGATTATATGGGTGTGTTTAGGTACACGTATGTAAACATGTGGAATAACATGTCACTCGTGCGCATGTGTTTGCATCTGCAAACAAACAAGCACAAAAGCAGCAGCTGAATAAATGCATTTACTCTGCTAAGCTGTCGGTGAATTTGCGTTGGTGTGAGCACCTTTAAATCTCAAAATCCAAATAACTCTCTGTAGAACACTTTATTTTCACTTCCATTTTTAGCTGCCGTGTATTTGGGCAGCAGTTTGCAATGAGATTCGACAGGGAAGGTGGCTCTGTTCCACGAGCCCACCTGTGTGCGGTGGGAGCGCATTTACAGGCACGAAGGGCTGTGAGGTGTTCAGCAGTCGGAGACAAGAATCACGTGCAGGGAGTAACAGTGCAAACACGAGAGTGCGTGGCAGTGTGTGATGAAGGTCTGGCCGTCTGTTTGCTGTTGGCCCTTCTGGACGTCAGGACAGCCAGACAGGTTGTCCTTCATCATGTGCACGGTACTCTAAGGATTGGCTCTTAGGGCTGCTTTGGTTGGGCAGCAATAATTCACTGCGCTCATTAGGATCTCAGCATCAGTCTGTAACTTCCACTTCTTGGTCCTGCTTTGAGTTCCTAGGAGCCCTTGCACTAAGAGCAGACTTTTATAGACCCGACTGGTGCAGAGGCAGGTTTACAGGAGGAAAGTGTGTCCATTCGCTTGCGTTCTGGGCATTAATTAATGAAGGGGCCACAAAGATACAGCGCAACTGACAGGTTCAATCCTGTGTGGAGCCATTTCTGCCTGTGTTCAAAACCTATTTTGTCCTATTTTGAGGTGAATATTTACTGCCAGTAGTGTGAGAAGAAGCCAAGTGTGCTTAGAGGAAACAGGCTGACTGAATAAGGGGGGACAGTGACATCTTGTGCAGTGCTGGAAGGTGGGCCAGCTGACGCTCAGACACACAGTAACACAGAGTGCTGTGACAGAGTTGGACAGGGATGGACTTTCACAGGACAGCAGCTCTAAGTGCTCTTGTGAGGGACTGAGATCAGGGTTTTTCTCAGGTGTGTGACTGCAGTCGCTGTTCAGTCCATCACAGGGGTGATGCAGTCAGACTCCTGGGGCTAAGGGGCAAGAAGGGCTTCCTTGACAAAGTCCTGGGCAACCAAAACGCTTTGAATGCGGAGCGCCTGTGCATGTGTTTTCATGCCGTTTGCCCTTCACATTGTGGTGCCTCTCTGTGGTTCAGAGCTAAGCAAACCAACCTGCAGCACTTGCTACTTCCTAGGGTGACCCTAATCCTACCTGTTCACCTTTTGGATATTAAGTCTCCGGGTTCTGGGGTTTGTTTGTCTTTTGGATTAGGCTTTCCTATCTCCTAAATGAGAATTAGACAGGACTGATTTTTCTCACGCTGCAGTTAATACATATTGCAATGCACGCTGCACTTATACTTTGCAAAGAAGTTACATAGGTCATTAGTCTTCCAGCACAGGAGGCGCAGCAGCACTTCATTTGAGTACCCGTGCTTTATTTTGCAAAGTTCCATTTGTGAAAGGCAAACAAAATGCATAGCAGTAAGTTAACAAAACCTGAAAAATAGAGTTTGAACATCAGAAATTGCTGCAGTCAAAGCCATCTGAGAATCCAGGTCTCCAGGAAACAAGTAAAGCAAATCCTCTCCAGGACTGCGTCCTAAAAGGAAACAGATCAGAAAGGTGAGTTCTTCCCCCCTTGGAGCACCCACTCACGTAACGTCCATGTAATTTCTAAGGATGCTGCCCAGACGAAGACTGAGGATGCTTCAGAAGAAGACCTTCCTTGCTAAGCCAAACAGAACAAGTAAGGTACCCAAACATTTAGAGCTAATCTAAACCTTAAAGCATATAGGACCTTACAGCATAAGCCTTAAAGCGTAGAAGCATGACCAGCAGGTCGAGGGAGGTGGTGCTGCCCCTCCACACTCATTGAAACCCCATCTGGAGTACTGCATGCAGTTCTGGAGCCCTCAACACAAGGAGGACTTGGAGTTGCTCAAGCAGGTCTAGAGGAGGGCCATGAAGGTGATCAGAGAGGGCTGAAAGCACCTCTACTATGTGGACAGGCTGAGAGGGATGGGGCAGGTAGCAACAGAATGAGGGGAAATGGCTTTAAACCGGAAGAAGGTGGATTTGGATTGGATATTTTGACTACTATGAGAACCGTGGGTACAATGCTTGACAGACTCAGTGTAGTATAATAGGCTTGAATTACTTACAAGGCATGAGAAGTCCTCTGAATTAAGACTGTGAAAATATCACAGACTTGAACAGAAGCACTTTTTCCCCTTGTAGGTAGATTGTTCTCTTTATTCCCTGTACCTAAAAAGAAGTAACAGTGACTCCACAAATGATCTCTCCTAGATAAAACTTACATTTTTATATTATATTATATTATTATTATATTATATTATATTATTATTATTATATTTTATGTCTATTCTTACTAAAGTTATACGGAAATCTTAGCAATCCTTCAAATTCTACCACTTTCTCTTTAATAGAAAGACAGTTCCAAGAGACAATTTTCAGATTCAGGGTAAAGCCAGAGTACCCATCATGTTTTAAATCTCTTCTACAGCTTGGAATGCCATTGTTAACACTTGTACAGCATCTCCGGAAGCACTCAGTTCAGCTTTCCTCATTTATTACCAAAAGTTACAGGAATGAATTTATTTCTTTAAGCATTTGTGAACTGTAATTCCCCGAACTTGCTTGGCTGTCTGAGCCACGTGTTGATATTTTCCACCTCTTCGCGAAACATTTCACTAATGTGAGTTAAGCCAGCATGTGACATCTGTTGTTTCTCCATAAGTTTCTGTTTTGAGTCTGCCTGGACTTCCAGAGATCCATAAGGATTTTAGCATGGTAGAACAGACCATATAAATAACATAGAATGGCTGAGAAAACACAATGAAAGGAGAAAAAAAGAATAACTGTGAACGTTTATTACCTCTGATGTTAATGCTGATAGACTCTCTCTTCTCCTGTTGTGAAGCACAGAAAGCTCTGTTGCACAGTCTTCATGGAGGCGTCCCAGCTGCAAGAAGAAGACCTATACTGAGGAAGCAGCTTTCAAGTCATCTCACAGCCCAATCTCACCGTGATAGTGTTCTGCTATGCAGCAGTCAGTAATTAGCCATGATTTCAGATGCTTTTTTAAACAGTTAGTGTTATGGCTACCTATTACAAGGAGCAAACAGAAAGAGCCATCCAACTTCAGCAACTAGTCCCTCTGTGGCAACAGGTTCTGAGCTCTGAATTCAAGTACAAAACCTGTCAGCAGATGAGACGTTTTACTAGAGCAGAAGTTCTGCAGAGACACAGCGCCACCCAGTGACCAACGGCAGCCATTGCCTGCAAATACACGACAACTTCCCAGTATCTGCAGCAACAATCTCCCCACGCGTGCACTTACTGAACCAGTGAACAGCATCAGAAGGACCTTGCACGAGACAAGGGTGACTTAACAGTTGTTTAACTGCAGTCCGCTTCTTTGGGTCCACCTAGTGGGCAGAAACACTCGAGCTGTTACTTACAGCATTGAAAAGAACCGGAGACAATTCTTCTATTCCTAAGAGCTTCGAGGTGCCTAGAAGCACAAATAGAGACCAGCAGTATTTCATCACCAAAAGGAAGGTCAAACACCTGAGCTGGGAAGAGCAGTTACAGAACCTGTGGTTACAGCAAACGTTCCACGAGCATTTTGTGTTTATGAGACTGCCTAGATATAGCTCAAATGCATACTGAGTATGTTCAGCTTTCTTTATGAGACATCTTTGGTTTACAGATCGGTTTTAGTTCTACAGCACAATTAAGAACATCCAAGCGCAAGCTGCTTGAAGACTGTTTAATTACTAAAATAGTCATTATTTCTATTACCTGTAACTGGTACCATGTTTTTATTTGAGAATTTTCAGCACAAGGCAACGCTCACCTTTTCTTCATGGCATGGAACAATTTAACTTGTTTAAACACTGAATAATTTCCAGGTACTCCACCAGTGTTTTGAGCTCCTGCAACAGCATCTTGTAGATCCATCTGAATAGAAGCGGCTCTTTTTCCTGTAGCAGCTGGTGAACTAGCAGGGTACTGCGAGGTGAAAGCCATTTGGGAACAGCGTATCTTCCTCTCTGCAATAAAACAGTTTAATGAAAATAAAACAACTAAAATAAAAGAGGATTTAGAATGAACCTTGAACAACTATTTGGGTGATACTGACGTCTCTTTACTTTCCAAACGTAGGAACAGAGACATGAGAAATCAGCCTTAAGAATCACTTGAATAAATACAATGGTGAAATGAAGATGTGCTTGGCTGAGGGCAATGCTGGAAGGCAAACTGCTCACAAGAGCTACAAAATGCATGAGATCACACCAGACATACTTTGTTCTGACCACAGTTATGGCACATAGTCGATTTCCTTCAGTATTCCCAAAATGAAATGATGTGGAGCATCACAGGGAAAGAAACACTGCACACAGACATGATGACCCTGATTAGATTCAAGCAGCAGGCTTAAAACAAGTCAGAGTTTTAGATTCCAGGACATTTCAGGGTCTATAATGTGTGAAATTCAGTGACACAACAGTGCCCAGGTGCCTGCGTTTCAAGCAACCTTCAGATCACAGCCACGTAAAATAAAAGCAAATTCGGTGCAGAAATAGCAAGCCTGTATCTTAATACCCGTGAGATTATCCACATTTTTACTGCAGTCTGACTAAGTTCTAAAACTTGCTCATCCCCGTTCACTTACACAAGTTCCACCAATTCAAGCAATGCAGCTCTGAGATCCTGTGTATGTTAGGCAGGTAGAGCTGAACAGTGCAGAAATGATCTCTGACAGCTCTAAGAGCTCCATTCTGCTTGCAAACTCTCAGTCCAAAACTATTCACAACTCTAAGGAAACGAACACCTGAAGCAGTTGGATCATCTGCCATGTGCCGCATTCTGCTTCTTGGCATAAGGATGAACACAAAGAGTTTTATGCTGCCCTGCAGAGATGGGCAAAGTCCTGCTCACAAATGGACCAAGTTTCAGTGCACAGACAGGCCTTTCTACCCACAGCTCAGCATGTTCTGCCATCCGAACAGCAAGGCCTCTTGTCAAGCTCAGCTATTTCCCTTCTCAGTGTATTCTAGCACCACTGATACCCAATGTTATCCTCCTGTAGAGTGCCATCGTATTGTCATCATCCAAAGGAAAAACCCCCACAGCAGAGCATACAGCAGGACACCCATGCTCCAAATATCCGCCTGAAAAACAAAAAGACAAGCTTACAAACCTGAAGCACCCAAAATGGCTTACTGACAGACTGCATTGTCTGTCCTTGCCAAAGCCCACACATGGCCCATGAAAAGCTGGCTCTTTCCCTCAGCAAAAAAAACCTTACAGTCCCAGAGAAAGCACATAACCCTCATTCAATTGCTCTTCCACTCAACTTAGAGCGCTACTAAAACCAGTATCTTCATCTTAGCTCATCACACTGCTGCAGTTCCTTTGACCAGGATTTCACTGGCAAAAATGAAATCAAAGCCATCACAAGGGATTTAGCACAGTTGTGTGTTACTGGCTACGAGAGCCGTCAGCACAGTCACCTGTAAGGCTCTGCTGCTGTTCTACTGATGTATAGGCACAACAAGGTTCACACGCCTCACAGTGCAAATCTCTGAAGCTGCTGTTTTGTAGAGCCCCAAAGCAGTCGCTTGAGACAGTTCAGGATCAGCCAGAGACAAACCAGCCAGCTGTGTGAACTGAGACCAATTGCACTTTCCTAGTCTGCGGCCACTGACAGCTTCTGAGAGCTACCAAGCAATGCAGCCTAGCAGAATTCAGAAGGGAAACCAAGAGAGCCTACCTGAGCTCCACTGCGTTTAAATGCTCCGTGCAGAGGGGAGGGAAAGAGGGTAAAACAAACACCGGTCTACATACCTCTGAGCCAGTATCCACTTTGCCCTGGATTAGCTCTGGTGCTGAAGAAGCCGGGCTTCCACAGCATGTGCTCAGGCGGTAATCAAGGCCTCCCTGGAATAACACAAAGAATGGAGAGAAACATTGGCTTTAACAGAGTTGACGTCTTCGGGGAATAACACTTCAGAAGCATCAGAGGCTTCTTCTCCTGTGTATATTTTCATTCATCTTACATTTTGCTTTCATTCAGTGTGACCTCACTAAGCAAGTATTGTCTAAGACTGCGAGTATCACGTAAATGTGCAGATCTCAAGCTGCTCACTTATCCAGTGCCCTTGGCATGTTGCATTATTTTCCTCAGCTGATCATCTGGATCGTGCCTGTTGGTTGTGCAACAACAGCCTGTTGGCCTTGATTACCTGTGGGAGGCTCCAACTTTGGCCAGGAAAAATTATTTGAGGGTACGTAATTCTCTTTGAATCAGTAAGGCAGCCTTCCCATTCTTTCTTACCAGCACCCATTTCCATGTTAATAAAGGCTTCTGGAAATCAGATTGAAGATCAAGAAGCAATTCAGTTCAAGCATATGCAATCATAGGATCCGTATGTCACCTGCAAAAGTCATTTTATTCTATCCACAATCTCAGCCTACCTACAGTTCCTTAGAAGGTTCCTGAGGCGCACCAACCCCATACTCCGAATACAGACCCTTGCATAAGACAGGTGATGTACCTACAAGGAAAATAGGGAGTCTAGGTAGAGAAAATGATCTAACTGTGCTTCTGAGCAATCTGTTAACCACTCTCACACAGTTCAGGCCATTCCAAACAAGATGCAAGTACATGCCAGCCACAGAAACAGCTTGATTTTAGGGTGTTTGCTTGGACAAGTCCCTGTTGCATATGGCGGTCAAACATGCATTACTTGGGGGCACGTTATGTTTTATTTAACAGACGCTCTTCCCTTTGGCTTTGCACAGAGTCCAAAGTCTATCAGCTCCTAATTATCAGTCAGCAGATTTTCCCGGTGGATGGGAAAGCAGTCAGGAATGATTTTCACCCAAGTGCCCAAGGAAAGACATTTTCTCTTCTGTTATTTCTTGCCGTGGACAGTGGTTCCCAGTCTACTAAAAGCTCGCTCGCTCTCGCCGTCTCAGAGATCTTCACTGACTGCTAGCAACTACCCATCTTCCAATAGCCCAGGTGGGAAATACCAGCTTGTATCTGTTGCAAAGGACCTGGGGACTAGGAGGACAAGTGGTGATAGAGCACAGGCTGAATGCAAGCCAGCAGTGCGCTCTGACAGAAAAGAAGTACAACAGTGTCATCAGCTGCATTAAAAAGCAGCACAACCAGACCAGGACAAGTCATTCCTGCTTCAACACTCATTGGACCGCATCTACAACACTGTATCTAGTTTTGGCCAGGAAGGATAACAACCTGAAACAGATGCTGTGGATGACCTGCAGCCTGTGCAGGGGGCTGAAGCTCCCACTCAGTGAAGAGAAGCTGGGGAGAAAGATGTTTGTTCAGAGGAACCTCGTGGCAGCTTCTCAATGCCTACGGGGGGCAGAGGGGGCGCGTATGAAGATTGACTGAGGCTGTGGCCAGCAGGTCACGATGGGATAGTGACAGGAAACAGCCATACACCAGAACAGCAGACTAGATAGAAGGAAAAAGCTTTTCAAGCACTGAACGTATTCCCCAGAGAGAACATGCAGCCTCATCCCTGGGAGAAAGCGATGATGAGAGTGGGAAAAGCTCTTGAGAAACTTGGTCTGACGATTCCCAGAGCAGCAGGTTCAGGCACAGATCTCTACAAGTCCCCTCCACACCAAGTTACCGTCCAAGCCTATAAATCCATCAGCCTCTCAGCTGGAAGCCAGTTTCTTCTAAGAGGGATAGACAGTGCTTTCTTTTTCAGAGGGGAAAGGTTCTTTAGATAGAGGGATTTCATAAGATGCCTAGGAAAATGCTCGTGCTGTAATGATTTGCTTTACTGAGAGATACCGGCAGCTTAAAAAATGCAAAGCTCTAACCTACTTGTGAGGAAAGATTCAAGCCTTCCAGTACCTAACCTGTGCTTCAAGTCTTCAGTGACAGAAAATCCACTGGATGGGGCCAGAGGAATGCATCTCACCCCACACCCTCTGTATGGCCACCATTTGTTTAAAGGATCACTCTTCCTTGAGGCACGAAACTAGAGCAGTTTACACAACAGACTGACACCACAAGGGCTGTTCTCTAGATACAAACTGCAGCAAAGAGCGTAACAAAAATGGGAAACCAACACTCATATCAGATCTGTGTCCCATAAGGAGCATAATGTTGTACTCCTCTTCCAGAGGAAGATACAAAATCCAGCTCAGCTCCAGAACGTAGTACCAAATAGCAATAAGTATCTAACGTTTCCTGCAGTGAAAGAATTCTAAGCACAAGATGATGAAGGATGTCTGAGTTTCAGCTGGGACTGAATTTTCTTCAGTGTCTGATAGTACGAATGCTTTCATTCTAGAAAAGCAATGTAGACAGCGCGGTGATGCTTGAAGTTGCTGCCAGGCAGCGTTGTGCAGAGCCAAAGTCAATCTCAGCTGAGTGCCCAAGGAAGTGAGAAGGAACAGAATTAGGACAGCTGACTGAAACCGGCCAAAGGGATGTTCCATACCATACGACAGCTTGTGGAAAGAGTTTTGAAGGGGGTAGAACTTCATGTGAATCTCTTCCACTACCAGGAGGCTAACTGGACACGGATTGGTAGGTGGCGAGCAATTGCTTTTGCATTCATCATAACTATTTCCCTGTTCTCTATCTCAGTAAATAATTCCATCTCACTTTGTGTTACTTTTCCCCCCTTCAGTTCTCTCCTGCAGTCCACTGGAATGGAGTGGAGGACTGTGTGATGCTGAGCCACCTGCCTGGTTAAACCACAACAGCAGGGTAACTTTCTCTCTCCCCCGGCAGAAACATAA
Organism: Excalfactoria chinensis; assembly: GCF_039878825.1. Lineage (NCBI taxonomy): Eukaryota > Metazoa > Chordata > Aves > Galliformes > Phasianidae > Excalfactoria > Excalfactoria chinensis. Next base: position 71,770,343 of record NC_092857.1, on the reverse strand, counting down.
AAACACGTTAATGGTTATTTATGAAAGACTGACTACAGTTCAGGCTTACTGGTTTGAGGTCTCTGTGGGCATAACCCTGACTGCGAACAGAAGCAATTGCTGAAACAACCTGTCGAAAACAGACTCGAGCTTCCTCTTCCGAAAGGCGGTCCTTAGAAACAGTGGAATCAGAGAGCTGCCCTGTAAGATAAGGTGATCTGAAAATGCATGTAGAAAGTATCAGAGAAAGATCAGTAACAACGGCAGCACAGAAAGCACGGAGCAGCACCGACAGGACTCTCTCCCATTCCCCGTGCTCAATCAGAGCAGTATGCACAAGTGCTCCAGTTACGCCCTGGCTCGTCACTGTGGCAGACCACACCAGCTAAGAAATCTGACCCTGGCCTCAAACTGTGTCACTGAAGCATTGCATTCGTGCTGTGGGTGGCACAGATCACTCAGAAGGTGACAACATTCGGGGGCTCTGGTGTCCCACAGACCTCGCAGATGCTACTTCAAAACACTGAAACAGGTTAGGAATTAAAACCAGTTCTCTTACCGTGAGTGCTGATTAATGGCTTCTACAAAGAGAGAACATGTCACATTTCCTACTTAATTTTCAAACCAGTGAATCTTGAACCCGGTCTCCACTGAGATCTGTCAGAATCATCTCAGCTTTATTTTTATATTATTGTCTACTGCTAAAGATCAAAACAGTAAACCGAAGTGTGGCAGAAACTATTTCTTACCTCTAAGGCTATAAATATTTCTTTGGTGTCTCTCTTACATGATACAGTGGGCAAACATGTGGATGACTTCAGTTCTTCGTGGCATCAGTTTCTGTTTTAGCATGAGGCAAGTCGTCCTTAAGAGACCATAAAAGCAAGCTATGGAATCGCTAACTACTGTGCCATACCAGGTACCACATCTGACTGCTGTGGAACATAAAAAGCACACATGGCACAGTGCACAATTCAACATCAACTCAGCAAAGACTGACATCACTCCATAGAAATTCTGGAACGCAGATCTGTGAAAACTGAACAGAAAAACATTCAGCATTTTCATTGGCATTTTGTGAAAGTTGCTGTCATGATGTTGAACTTCCTCCACTTTACAGCCAGAGAATATTGCCCTCTGAACAACGAGGAACAAGGTTTGTGGTGCTCTGTTCAGCTCTTTCCAGTTCTACAGCCTCTTCCAAAAGGCAATGGGACCAGTAGGCTGCATTCCTATGTACCATCCCAATGCCCCCGTGTTCTTGAGAACTCCGCAACTCCAACAGAAGATACGATCATATTGAAATGCGTTTTGGCTTACCCCTAAAGTAACTTTGTCCATGTCTTTTATTGCAGCTCTTTCACCAGTAAGAAGATGCCGCCTGAGTTTTACCTTTGCAAAACCACCCACAGTTCAAAATACAGATGCTTAAAGTTGAGGGTGAATTCTTCTCTAATGTAACACTACAGGTAAAGCAGAGCACCTAGCATACACTGTGTGTAATGCTTTAATTAGAGGAAGAGGTCATCGGCACCATCAATTTCCAACTGGTTTCAAAAGTTCAAGTTTATACAAATGAAACCTGACTCAGAGAACTGACAAGAGCTGTCAATCTATTCTCAGATTAACTCTGGAGTGGTGAGACAGACTGTTAGGCGTGCTGTTTCTGTACAAAGATGACACTTACCCGTTCCAACTGTTCAATGCAATTCCCAGGACTTGAGAATTTCCTCGTAGCTGTTGACAGACATCCTGAAATGTGCATGAACTGAAGATCCTCCAAGCACGTGCAATGAGGAAGTGCCAGCAGTGTTCACATCCTCCTTAGGACATCTTCTTAGAGGCAGATCCAGCACTGCTCATCTCCTCACCAAGGTGCATCCCCCTCTCACCCGGCAACAACAAAACGCAGTGCATGAAGCTGACTTCCCTTGGGCTAACAATAAGTAACACCCCTCAGGGCTTTGTGCCACAGAGCAGTAGCAGGGCTGGACTACAGCTTTAGGAAGCAGTGGAAGCCTTTCCCTGTATGGTTACAGTGTCCCTGCACGCACCCCACAGCCAGAGCGGTGCAAGCTGAGCTGCCTTGCTGTTTCTTGCACTCATCCCAGTCTCTGCGAATGAAGACTCGGAATGCAGTCAAGGCGTTGATTGAGCACGAGCGGGCCTTTATTCAATCGGAGAAAGGAGGGGGTGTGAGGTCTGAAGGAAAGGTGGGATTCATCCTCCCTTATCATCATGAGAGCGGCTCACAGCTCGTGCTGTTGCTTGGAGGCTGGGACTGGCGGTCTGATTCTACGTCCCCCTCCAAGAGGCTCGGCTTCTCCTCGGTGTTGCTGACCTGAGCCTGCATGGTGGTGCTGCTGTCGGGGCACTCGGGCTGTGCTTGGGCTGGGCTGTCCTGGGACCCCTGCACTGGGTCCCAATCCACGCTGGTGCCTGTGGTGTCTGGCAGGCTCAGGTCAGCAGCTTCCGGAGGGATGGGATGAACGAGGGCTTCAACGACGATGATGTTCTTGTCTGCATTGATGGTGCCATATGGAAGGCTCTCCACTGAAATGCAGCACCCTGTGCTTCCTAACAGCTCTTCATTGATGGAAGCACAGGATGCGCTGTCGTCCCATGCCCTGCGTCTTCGGGGCAGACGAGGGCTCGGGTCACCTAGGAAGGAGTAGATGGACAGCGGTTAGTGTCAAACGTTCGCAAGATGAATCATGAAAGAGGTTCTTGACATCTGGCTATGTAGTGGTGGTGGGCAGAAGCAAATAGGCTTCTAGCAACAGTGTCACTGTCTTGACAGTGATCCTCGTGCAGGTCCAGCTCTTGTGTTGACAAGAGACTCATTTGGGAAAGACAGGGGTGAACCAAAGATGTCAGGCACGGGCTCGAATGCCAGAAGGAGGTACAAGCCCACTGAAAGCATGAATCCTACCTGTGCTGCTGACAAGCAGTGTTTTGAAAGCTGGATTTGCACCCTTACCTGCCAGGACCACGACTTCTTCTTCTGAGGGATCCCTGGCACTCAGCTGCAGTTGGCGTTTGGCTGCAGGGGATGGTTTGCCCAGACAGAAACAGGAACGCCAACTGCCAGCTGGTGACTCCGTCCTCTTGCTGCGACAGCTTGGTCTGGAGAGAGAAAACAGAGCATGCTGTCAGTCGTGGTGCAGGGTGAGGGAAGAGCTGCTCTGAGCCCTTGCTGACAGTTGCCCGTTCCTGGCAAACCCACCCGACCAATGATGATAGCGGCTGGAAAGGGAAGTCCTCTTTACCTTTCAGATGGAAAATCAATGACCGTGTGGAAGTTCCTCATTACAGCTGCGGGGCCTTCCTCCACCTCAGTGTTGCTGCTCCGTGTCGCAGCAGGAGAGCTGCTCTGGCCTCTCCTCTCAGCCTGTGCCTCCTGCAGCGTGAGCAGCTTTGCAGATGGAGGAGACACCCACACAGACTTGGGCCCGTCCAAAGAACTGTGCCCTGCAAGGGGAAACCACAGGTAAGAGGGAGGATCAGAAAGCAGCCGCACAGCCATCCCAGTTCTGCATTTATCTCAGACTTGCTAATCCGAGGCACTGGAAGAAGAAGGGCTCAAAACATCTGAACAGCAGTGACGGTTTTCTCCATGTAAATTATGGGTTTGGACACTCTCAGGATCCAGGAACGGGGCACCATATTCTAATCTAAGCCCAGAAGCCTGCAGTCTCCTCAACAGCAAAAGCATTTTCAAAGATCTTGGAGAAGGCCTGGCTTGGATCAAGGTGTCAGATCAACATCAAGCTAATGGAGGAAGACGCTCACCTGCCCTCTCTCCCATGGCTGGCGTGGATGTGGAGGGGAAGAGGACATCTGTATGGCTGATGAGGAACTCCACAACATCCGACTGCGTCTGCAGCTCCTTGCACGCAGCTTCTCCGCTGTCGCAGGCGGACTGGCTCTGCTGGGATCTGAAGAAAAGGCAGATCTTACAAGTCATTTCCCCAAGATCATTTCCCCCAGTCTGAATTTCTGTAGCCAAAAACTGACAAGCTGGGCTCTGGAGACTTCCGCAGTGGGCAATCAGCGATGCCACTGACGAAATTCTCCTGGATGATCAGGGACACAGCAGTCCCAGCTAAACAAGTGACTAGAAACTGTTGTCTAGAAATTGTGCCCCTGGGGTTGGGGGAGAGCAGAAGTAAGCATCGTGCTGAAAAAGAAGTTTACCTTAAGAGGTTTGGAGCCCACACTATCGCCAAGTTCTGAGCATGCATGTTGGTGATGGAGCAGTTCCCGGCCAGAGACGCCAAGTGTCTCATAAGGTATTCCAGCGTCCTGGAAAACAAGAGGGGCAGATGTTCAGCACCAAAAAGCAAGCCGTGCTGCAGCGCACAAAACAAACCTCACTTCATGCCGGTTGTTGTCATTGCTACCGTCCCTGAATATGAAGTAGGTAAAACATTCCCAATGCCACCACACTGCAGCACCAAGCCCCAGCACAGCACAGCCGCAGCCATCGGCTGCACCAACTGTGCCCCCGTACCAAGGAACTGACCCAATCAACCGACCCGACGCAGCCTTCAGCCGCTTCAGCGTGCACAGGCATGATGCTGCCAGCGTGAGGCAACACCTGGAATCGCATCATGGCCCTCTGAAAGGCAGCAGGGCTGAACTCAGCAGACCGAGCGCAGCACTGACCTGTAGTGAGGAGCGGGCAGCTGCTGGATGGCATCCTGCATGCTGAGCAGCCGCTCCTCCTCCGTCGCAGCGCAAACAGCGTCCTGGAAAAAGGCAGGAAGGGATTCAGACACCAGGCGGGAATAGCAAAGGAAAGGGAATTCTTCCAAGCGTCGTGAATAGCTTAAATAAGCACCTCCTGGCACCACCAAAAGTGGCATCAGCCTGAGGCAGGATGTGGCAAAGACATGCCTCATGGGGCTAACAGAAATAAGACCTCGGAGCTGGGGCACTGCTGCAACCATCAGCCAGGACGCCCAGGGGAGAGGTGAGTGTCATTTCCAAGACATTGCCCTGAGCTTACCGAGAACTTGGCATACAGCTGCTCGGTCAGCAGAGGGTTCGGGAGCTCCCTGAAGTACATCTTGCAGAGGGAGCTCACGCTGTGAATGTCTCGGACGCTGAGCTCGGGAACCTGCTCCAACTCAAACTCATGGCTGCAGAGAAGGACACAGGATTGGGCAGAGGGCTTTGAGAAAGAGGAAAGCAAGTCCAAAGCCACACAGAATACAGTCAAGAAAAGGAAGGGGTTCCTCTGAACGCCCGCAGCATGGCACGTGCCCCTGCTGACAGCTGTGTCAGTCGCAGCACTCTTACCGTAGGCGCTGGATCCTGGACGCCATGCCGGACAGGCGGTAGATCCCCTGCACCACGCCATGCTGCTCAATGAACTCGGCGCAGCTCTGCAGGACCTGGGGGACTACAGAACAAGAGCCAGCGGTTAGCTCAGCTTCTTACTCAAGTCCTGCTTCAGGCCCTGCTCTTCTCACATCCCACCCAGTAAGCCCAGCCGGGCCACCGCTTGCTTCCTCCTTAGAGGAGAAAGCTGGCAGAGACAGCTGTGAGGAAACTGCACAGAGACGTGTTCTTGGCTTTCCAGAAATGCCACCACCAATCAACAGCCTGGAGAAAGTAATTCTGGCAAAACCACAGACACTGCAAGTCCCATCACAGCTCCCTGGGGAATGGAGGAATGCAATCTCAAGTCCAGAAGAGCTAGGAAAAGGATGCAGGATGCTCTGTTTGGCCAGAAGGCTTCCTATGTTTTCAGACTGAAACAATTGTTGGATATGATCTCCCTTTTATCTTTAGATGCCCAGCGGAGGGAGATCTCAGCAATGGGCTGTTCCTTACCATCACGGCCAGAGCGGAGAAGGTGCTCCCCCAGGTCACACCCAAACACCCCTTCCTTCGCTGGCTCCGGCTGCTCCGATCTCCTGGGGCGAGCCTTCACCACCGAACGAAGGAAGGTGCTGAGCTTGCCCCGTTTCCTCGGCACTGCAAAGAAACAAAACAAAGAAACCAGTTCATTTCAGGCTTGGCTCGGTTGGACGAGGCTGAGCGTAACGCCTTCGACCGAGCACGGAACATCGGGAAGAACATTCCCAACAAGGACACGCAAGAACGGATTTTCCCCGTCCCTGCACGTGCCCAAGGCCAGGTCAGAAGGGGCCCCGGACAGCCTGCTCTCGACTCCTGCTAAATGCGTCGGCTGCCGACCCAGACTGAGGCAGAGGCCATGGAGCCTGAGGATGATCCTTTAGGCCCCTGCCAATCCCAAGCCATTCCAGGAGGATTCTGTGACTTCCCCAAGCCCAACAATAAACACAGTGGGATTGGGACAGATCTCTGCGTGTTCCCATGGACCTTAATGCAGTCCTGTTGCTAATCTTGCTCAACGCTAGCATTAACGAACCCCCTGAAAGCCACGCTCTGACCCCATTTTACTAACCCGCATTGTCAAATGTAACATGTGTACCTGGCTTTGGCAATGAATTGATGAGGGACTCGGGAACTTTTCCACTGATGAGCTCCACGCACTCACCAGGGAAAAACCCAACCTGTAACAAGAACAAAAAGAGAGGAGGGCATTAGCCTGAGCCCAGAGCCCAAGGGAATGTCCCCTGACAGCGACACAGGGCAACCGTTTGCATCCGGAAGCCATCCTGTGCAGGCAGAGCAGCTCCAAGCTGATATTCCTGACTCTACTGAAGTTGGGCTCTCTAGTCGAAAGCATGTGCCTACCTGAAAGCCACGCTTGCCTCTCCACCGGGGGCTCAGCTCCTTTGGTGGCATATCAATAATGCACACCAAGTCTCCCACCTGCAAGAGATTGAAACGTCAATCCCAGCTTCAGCACAGCTGGCAGGAAAGCACAGCTCAAATAACTGCCTTCTTCTGCGCCACAGAATATCCTAAAGCTAGACAGCAATTGCACCAATGCAGCCCCAAGGCATTTTCCCTTCTAAAACTGAACTTGGAGGTACAAGGGTCACACAACATACACAGTACAGCTGTGCAGTAGGAAACAGGTCTCAAAATCAGCAGGCTCTCTGCCAAAGGCTATGGAAGAGCTCCACTTTAACCACGGGCATCGGTTAGCAGGGCTTCCTGAACACATCTGCACACTTCACACACCCGTCTGCTGTTGCTCAGAGACCAGGCTCCCATACTGGGCAGGATCTGCTTGATTACAAGGTTCAAATGCCCAATCCAACCATACTGGAGAGATGGCTGAACTCCTCCTGACCCAGCGCAAGTCTAAGCTGGAACCGAACCTTCGAAGCTTCACCTCACGAGACATTCTGAAGGTGTCTGTGAATATTCCTGAGCCGTTCACACCCTAGACTACTCTCCCGTGCATGACAACAAGGAACGCCTGTAACTGCTTACCTCCAGGGAGACTTCATCCGGCCCCTGGGCGACGTAACGCTTAATAACATGGGCTGCCGCAATCGCTGGCACGTTGAAAGATGACTCCGCACGCACCAGCTGCGGCTTCCACATGTTATCAGCCTGCAAAACAGAGCACAGGCCGTGGTCAGGAGCTGAGGACAAACCAGGAGGATTTCAAGGTGAGGAGCACATCTGCAGAGAAAGCTGCAGGAAATGCGCTCCCTCCTGCTCAGGAGCACTTCAGAAGGAGCTGCACTTCTCATCACAGTTGTTTCTCTTCCTGGCATGCAGCAGGATCGCCAGGCCATGCAAAGATGCATCTCTCTCTACACAGACTCATCAGCAATGGCACTGGCGTGGACAGGTGGCCTGGCCCCCTTTGGCCCACTCTTTCCTGTAGGAGAGTACATCTGCAGCTCCCTCTGCTAGCTCAACACAGGGAACAAAGACAAGTCAGAGCTTCATACTGTACCTCCGTGCCCGCTACCTCGGGCTCACATCTGATCTCGCTGCATGCGTTGCCCATCCCAGCAGGTGTGACAAGCTGGAACAGAGCAGAAACACACTTCTGTTTTCTCTATTCACCCAGCACAGTATGGAGGGACTTCTTCAGAGCTACCCTTGCATACCCTGCGGCATAGGCAAGTGTTCGAGAAACTACCCCTTGCTTCAGTAAATTCAAACGTGACAGCCTCTGAGGCAGTGCTGTACCAAGTTGCTATCCCTCTGCCAGCAGATGGGGACTCTGGCACAGAGCAGCAGATGCATTCGCCCAGAGCGCTCTGACAGTGCGACAGCAGGGCATTAGACAGCACTCTTCTGAGGGCTGAGCTGGAGGGCAGTGAAGAAACCCACGGCATGCAAAACGACGTGGTGGGACAAAAGATGGCACGTACCTGGCAACGAGATCACCTCAGGCTATCTGCAGCAGTTCCTGGTCACTCTGCTCAGATCTTATGAGAGCAAAAGCTGCACCAAGGCAGTGGGCAGAGGGTGGGCAGAGGAGAGAGAAAGAGCAGGTCAGTGAGCAGGAATAAGACAGCCATGGAATAAAGCACACAGCACAACTGTCCCATCCACTTGCTGCAAGACATGCTGAGTCTCAGGCTATGTGATGCCTGTCCGCCCAGCAGCTTTACTCTGCTTCCACAACTGAGCAAAGAAGACGGCTGAAGAAGCATGGGACGGGTGGTACTTTTATGAATACCCCCTTTGGGACGTGTCTACCGGGGGAAAATGACGTCTGATGCGCAAGAGTAAGCAATACGGTGCTGGGAGCTCCGACAGCCAGCACTTCTCAACACCTCACTGCCCACCCGTCCATCCCACGCCGGCTCAGCTTACCTACAGGATGCTGCGCACGATGGTACTCAAACAAAGGCACTAAAGGCACAAGAACAACAAGCCAAACAACCACTCCGAACTCCTACACGCCCACAAAGGAACATAGAACACACCACTCCTCTCCACATGCCAGCTGCTTATGACATCACCAACAGCCACCAGCCTGGTCCACCATGACCCCCCACAAGGGGGGGAGGCAAGACCCCCTGGTCACATGTGATTCCAACACGGCACCACAACATTCCAGAACTCAGGGTGGGGTTGGAATTACGTCCTGGTGTGGCAGCGCAATGGGAGGTGTTTGGGCACAGCTGAAGAGCTGACAGACACCGGAGGTTTCCAAAGGAGGGTGCCAGGTTAACTCTCAGCATTCTTTTGCAGGGCTCTTTGGGATGCTTCAAACCCATTTCACTGCCTAGGTCATTTCTAGCAAGTCCAGCTGACAAATGCTCACTTTGTCTGGGTAACGCCTCTATGCATCATGAATGAAAAAGAAAATAAAATGGGCACGCGACCCTGTGAAACTTACCTCTCTGCTCTTGTTGTCAGCCAGACACCCAAGATGAGCATTGCGTGTCCCTGCTCCTGAATCAGATGCACCCAAGCCTGTGCTCCACTCTGACCCACCTCATGGTTTACATTATAGCACACATTGTGGCACATACATTTTTTTTCCCACAGGCCCCTCGCCTCTCTTGTTAGTGTCAGATCCACTCAGGTTAAAATACATGGATCAGAACAGCCATTCAGTTCTGCTGAGGCAGGATCCCACCGCTGGGATGTCCCCCAGTCCCATTCCCTGCTTCTCCTGGCACGGGTGGGGAAAGGAACAGCAAGTGATATCACCTACCCAGACTTCTGCTGGGCCTTCCATTCGGTCGCCCATCCCAGGGAGAAGCAGGGGAGCTCCCGTGGCACAAAGCTCGCAGCTGCAGAAATCAAGGCTGCCTCTAAGATGGTGCTTTCAAACAGCACGAGTAACTGGATGTAGGACTTGAAACACAAGGGTAACATGAAAAAGCCACCAGTCCCCACGGATGGGGCTGTTCGCAGAGACAACAGCTGCGTGCTTTCCAGCAGTGTGATGCTCACCCAACAAAGCGCTCAGCCAGCAGATGCCTCCAGCGTCTGAGCACCCATTTGGAGATGGTTTTCTTAACATCCAAGCTGAATCTCCCCTCATACAACCTGAGGTTGTTCCTTCCACTCCTGTCACTACTTACATGGGAGAAGAGCAGGACAACCCTCACCTCCACATAACCTCTCTTCAGGTAATCGTACAGAATGATAAGGTCCTCCCTGAGCCTCCTCTCTTCCAGACTAAATCATCCCAGTTCCATAAGAAGCTCCCCATAAGACTTGTGCTCTAGACACCTCACAGCTTCACTGGTCTCTTCTTTGCATGAAAAAAAAAACAACAAAAATACATACATAGATTCCTGACCAAAAAAGGTGGGAGTTAATAACCACCAAAGAGGTTCCTGTTCCCTGGCCTAATCCTGGCACTCCAACTCCTGGGTGATGCCCACAGGCTTCAAGTCAGGTCTCAAATCCATTGGACTCCCGTCAGAGAACTCCATCAAAAAGGATGTTACACATGTGACACTTACATTCATTTTGCGCCAGAAACAGCACTGCCAGCAGGAGCGGAGAGGTGACTGTCCCCCTGTACTCGGCACTGGTGATGCTGCAACTCAAGTTCTGTTTCCAGTTTTGGACCCCTCAGTGCAAGAAAGACACTGAGGCTTTGGAACGTGTTCAAAGAAGGGCAACAAAGCTGGTGAGGGCTCTGGAGCACAATGGGGCCATATGAGGAGAGGCTGCAGGAGCTGGGAATGCTCAACCTGGAGAAGAGATGGCTCAGGGGAGACCTTCTTTCTCAATATAACTTCCTGAAGGGAGGTTGTAGTGAGCTGGGGGACGGCCTGTCCTCTTGTGTCATTATTGACAGAACTAGAGGGAATGGTTTCAAGCTGCAGCAGAGGAGATTCAGGCTGGACATTAGGAAATATTACTTCTCAGAAAGGGTGGCCAAGCACTGGAATGGACTGCCCAGGGAGCTGGTGGAGTCACCGACGCTGGGGGTGTTCAAGGAACGACTGAATGTTGTGTTGAGGGACGTGGTTTAGTGAAAGCCATTAGTAGTAGGAGAACTGTGCTAACACTCATGATTCAAATTACGCAGAAGTTCTCGGTGAGAACTGTACCTAACATTTCTCCTTCTTCAAGCAAACAGGCCCAACACGTGGTCGTAAAAATGCTTTCATCAGAAAGAAGCAGAGATGGCATGGCAGGACAGATGTACTCAGTGTGCACGTTTGAAGCCATTTGAGATCCTAGTCATTCTTGCTGTAGGACCCCTGACTTCTGTTAAAAGCTGAACGGAATACCCATTTTCCATCAGCTACCACCATCCCAAACAGCCAGCCTTCTTGCAGCCACCTGGCCCAAACATCCCTTTGGCTCTACACTTGATTCCTGCAAGAGAGATGGGAGCTCGGCACGCACACCATCCTTCCAACACCCCAGCCCAGCAGCAAGGGATCACAGCACTGGCACAGCTGAAACAAAAAGGGTGCGCGAGTTTCCTGGTAGCACTCAGTGTGAACAAATCTACCACTGAGCAACACCGTGAGCCCCCACTCACCTCAGCACAGGTCAACCTGTAACCCCAGCCTTCCCCTATCCACGTGCACACGCACACCTGTGTGCCACCCTGCCTGCTTTGCACACCCTCATGCACGCACCGCATCTTCTGCCCTCCTTTGCATTCACAGACGTGTGCAAACCATCCCTGGGAACACGGACGTGCCTACACCTACCACAAACATCCCTTTGTCTGCACCTGTGTGCAGCCCAACTCCTCAGCACACGCACTCGTTTGTGCCACCCTGTCCACGCACTCACCACGTGCCCTCCAGCATCACTGCTGCCTCGCTACAAGAAAGTCATTGAGGCACTGGAACTTGTCCATGGAAGTCTGTTTCTCCAGCAGCTCCCATTCATCATCAGCTCCCATTCTGAACTCCACTGTGCAAAACAGCAAAACTTCTCCTGCAAATGGCTGCAGTCACCAAAGCTCAGCCCACTGTCCAGGTACTAGCCTTCTCCCTTCTGTTTTCCACATTAGCCCATCTTTTTGCTCCCCAAAATGGAACTGCACTTCAACAGCCAAAACACAAACTAATACATCACTTTGCACTGCTCCTTCCCGCACCCCCAAGTAAATGGTTACCTGACATCCCCTACAGCACAGCACCTGCTCAGAAGTAACATTCAAACTCTATTCTTTCCTACTTCTTAATAGAGGACGGGAAAAACTCACTTCTGCATGGCGGTAAGGACAGTCTGTCCCCATCACATCCCTCTGTCTGCTAAAGGTGCAACTGGATCTCTTGCGGCCTGCTGGCTGCTGCTCACAAACGCAGGGAACTGCACCACACTGATTCTAAAGAGAGAAAGGAAGAAACGGGGGTGGGAAGGGGCACCCATGGTTTGCAGAGATGCTCCAGATTGTGCCGGAGATGGAATATCAGAGTGCTGGGACATTGTTTATCACTAAGGAAAACACTTGGAAGCATATTCAGTCTGCATAAGCTGTAATTCCTGGGCACAGTTAGCTTGCCTATGGCTCAGCTGGAGGAGGCGGGTGCTCTCAGACACCTGCTCAGGGGGTTCAGCTGAGACACTTGCACAATGCTGGGATCATTCTGATGGAAGCTATGTCTTCAGACACCGTGGTTCAATCCATCCAGAATTATCATGCAGAGCCTTAGCTCTTGAACAGCACTTCTTCCCCACCCTTCACTACTCCAAGCAGCTCCAACAAACTTCTCAGAAGAAACACAGGGCAGCAGAGACCTGGCAGACCATAACCAAGTGCAGCCTGCACTTGGGAGGGCAGTGCCCACTCCTTGCTTCCGCCCTGCTCCAGCAGGTTAAGGAGTCTGAGCCTCACTGTCCTTTTACAGCTGAAGACTTTCAGCACCTCATGCCAACATTTCTCACTAAGATACACCCAAGGCATTGAATTCTCTTCTCACTACCTCCTCCCAGTCCTCCCCTAGGAACAGAAAACACTAAGATTCTACAGCAAACGCATCTACACTGCAAGAGCACACTGAACCACCTGCAACAGTGAAACACGGTTTTCTAGAGTGGCTTTGAAAACACACCTTTCGACAGCTGTCTCCCTGTAGCCAAAAGGAAACTGAGCAGGAAAAGAAGAGTCCAGCCTGAAACACGCCCGTGCTACTAGCCCAGGTTTTTCACGGTGAATGCAGAATCCATCCTGTTCTTGAGGTAACAAATGACCAGTGGGTCTCCCCTTGCTCCACCCCTTCTCCTTAAAAGAGAGAACAAGAAAGAGAAAACAAGCAGAAGAAACCCAGGCGTACCTTTCCACACACAGAGCAGAAATTGGAACAGCAGCTGTCTCCTTCCTGAGACATGGTGGGGAGCATCCCAGAGGAAGCCCAGGTTCTTTGCTTCTCTCCACAGGGACTTCAAGCACTCCTGGCAAGAGCTGGTTTTGTTCCTTCTTCAGCTGCTTCCATCACCAAAATCTCCTTTTGAAAAGGAACCCTAAAGAAAGAATCAGCAAATGAAAAATAATGAGCAATAACCACTTTCCCAGCTTTCTTCTGACACGCAATTTAGACTCTCGACTAGGGCAAGGTCTTAAAATCAGCTGCTTACAAGAGCTGTCCCCACATATATCCAGCTTCTGCACAGCTGCCATTATTTCGGACAGTGAGTGTAATCACAGAACCATAGAACGGCCCGGGTTGGAGGGGACCTCAAGGATCATGAAGATCAATCACCTCCCTGTCCCTGCTGGCCATCCCCTCTTCTGATGCAGCCCAGGGTACCATTTGCTCTCTGAGCTGCAAGAGCACGCTGATGGCTCACGTTCTCTTCTTCATCCACCAGGACCCCCAGGTCCTTCTCTGCGGGGCTTCTCTTAAGGACCGCTCCTCCCAGTCTGTAGGAATGCCTGGGATTCCTCCAGCCCAAGTGCAAAACCTTGCACTTTGCTGTGTTGAACCTCATTAGATTCACCTAGGCCAACCTCTCGGGCGAGGTCCCTCTGAATGGCATCCCTTCCTTCCGCTGTGTCAGACGCACCCTCAGCAAACAGCAGAGGGTGCACTCGATTGCATCACTGGTGTCCCTGATAACGATGTAAAAAAGCACTGGTCCCAAGACAGACTCCTGGATGACACCACTTGGTATCGGCCTCCACCTGGACACAGAACCATGAATCACCACCCTCTGTCTGTGGCCTTTCAACCAATACCTTCTCCACCAGGTGGTCCACCTGTCAAATCCACGTCCCTCCAATTTAGAGAGAAGGATGTGGTGGAGGGCCATGTCAAAGATCTTGCTCAAGTCCAGGTCAATGACATCTGTTTCCTTCCTTTTGTCCACAAATGCCGCCACTCCATCACAGAAGGCCGCCAGACTGGTTAGGCATGGCCTTCCCCTGGGAAAGCCACGCTGGCTCTATTTGATCACATGCTCATTCCTGATGTGATCAAGCATGTCTTTCAGGTGGATCTGTTCCTCACCATCTTCATAGCAGTTATACATTTGAATCAAATCATTGGTGTTGCTCTCACGAAGAAAACTTCTTTGTCTTCTACTCCTGCTGCAGCTGCAATGGCTGCACCAGCATGACGCACGTGTTGGACAAACCTCCAGCTCTGGCCTAGCCATGCACAGCAGCAGTCCGTCCCCCTCCCAGCTCACTCACCACTGTGCTGCTGTGCCACAAACTCGGTGCAGCAGCGAGAGCAGGCAGCACCCATCACCCTCCTCCAACTCTCACTGCCAGCTGGGATGAGGACTGACACAGCGTGCACACCCCAGCCTGGCTTTTCTGCTGAGACACCTCCCAGCAACCACCCAGCACCAAACCCAGCTCACCTCTTAGTTCTGCTCAGCCTAAGCTGCGCCCAGCTCACGTGCACACCGCAGCAGTGCTTCTGACAGGCTCTCACAGGGTGGTCTTTAGCAAGGGGGTCCAAAGCTCTGTCTCCACGTGCAGCACGCTCAGGAGAGCAACAGCTCTGCTCACCAGCTGTGGGACAAATGATCCCACACCAGCAATGACTGCAACCTTAAGCAAAGGGAGAGGCCGCCTCCTAGATCCAAATTTTAGGAAACCAACACCCAAGAGGTGTCACCTGAAGTCAAATATCAGAGAAATTAAGATGACTCTTCTGCATCCAGCTTGGATCACTCCCTCACTCAGGCACACCACGATCAGATCAAGGACATGCTGCCTCTGGGCTGCCTTCAGCTTAGAGACCATAAGGGTTTGGGCTTCCAAACACTCAGCAAGCGTTTGGATGAGCCAGCTTCCTGCTGTGGAGCCCCCTGCATCACTGCTGCCCGACACAAAAGCTGCCTCCTTGGTTCCCAGCCTTACCTTCTCATGCCGTTCATCCTGCTCTGCAGCTCCTGCTCTGAATAGTCTTCTTATGTTCCCACGGGGCAGGTAGAAAATGAAGACACGGCCCCTGCCACCAAGGTCAGCTCTGCAGCACACATGACCTCAGGAGCACTTGGCTACTCATGCAAACTGCGTAGTGCAAGGAAGATTGTTGCCTGTTGCACTTCTTCTTCTCCTGGCTCAGAAAGTAGCTTTCCTACCTAGTAAATGGGAAAAGAATAGTAATAACTAAAAAAAAGAAAACAAAAGCCTGACACAAAGCAGACGTGATTGTTACTGTGGAATTCAGGAGGGCAAGGGATTTGCCCTCTATATGAAGAAGCTGACTGCTAAGGACTAAGAACAGCCATGATCACATGGAGAACTTGCAGGTCAAATTAATGACTGAACCAATCGTGGGCTTCTGGAGGTGAGGGTCTGCTCCAGGCCGCCCGGTGAAGGGAGCCTGTTGATGGGCCCTGCTTACTGCAGCTACCAGAAGCACCGCGCTCACTGACTCTTAACTTGATGGGGGATTCCAGTCAGGCTGGGAAATCAGCATGGCTGGCTGCAAGCTGTCTGAGAGACTGCTGGAGTGCACAGAGATGAACTGTGTGGCCCAAGCATTAAGCACACCAAGCAGAAGGGAAGCATTACTGGACACGGTGCACAGCAGGGCTTAAGTCTGGAGGTGGTCAGGCCTGTAGTGACCATGCCCTCCTAGAGTTCCTCATCTCGAGGAATGCGGGCCTGGCCAAAAGCAAAGTCAGGACCCTGAGCTTCAGGAGAGCCAGCCGCAGGCTGTTCCAAGAATTCTTGGACGAGAGCCACTGGAAAACCGTTCTGAGGGGCAAAGGAATGGAAAAGAGATGGGAACTTGCTCAGAAAAACTTGCTCAGAGCTGCCTACAGCTACCACAAACATCCCTGTGTGTGCACCTGTGTGCAACCCAACTCCTCAGCACACCCCTGTGCAAGCACACATTGGTGCCACCGCATCCACGCACTATCCATGTGCTCACACACACTCACGCAACCACATCCCTTAGTGCAGCCCTGTGCGCACACACACAGACACACGCGCAACCCCTTCCTTTCACTCCCAAAGTGCACACACACACCGGTACCACAATGTCTTTGCACAGCTCCAACCTTTACACACCCCTGTGCACGCACATATATGTGCGTGCTTGTCCTTGCTCACATACCCACTGACATGCACAGACCTGAGCAACCCCACTGGTTTGTACACTCATGAACACAAACGTGTGCAACAGCATCTGTGCACAAATACACACACACTGGTGGAACCCCACTGCTTTGCACAATCCTGTGCACACTCACGTGTGTCATGCACTGATTTCCCAGCCAGTCCTCGTGGGGTCTCTTACTTAGGATGGGAGTGCAGGGGAGCAGCCAGAAGCTGTTTGCATTCCCTGCTGTCTGCTGGGCAGGTTTGTTGGCGATGCTCGGGTTGCTTTGCTTTCCCTTGGGAGGTGGGAAGGAGCTTTGGGTTGGAGGCACATCCCGTGCCAGAGCTTCCCGATGGGATCAGCAGGTCTGTCAGAGAAGTGGGTGAGGTTGCACGCCAAGCTGCAGCAGAGGAAGGGGAGGAGGTCCCAGCACAGCTCTGCACCACGCTCTGCCACGCCGGGCAGCTTGTTCCTGGCTCAGCAGTGCCATCAGACAAGAAGCAGGGAAGGAAATCAAGGATGGGGGGTACCATCAAACGCAGTCGGTGCGTGCCTGTGCAGACTCACAGACTCAGAGCTTGCGGGTTGTTTCTGCTTTTGTAGCATTCGTGTGCTGTAGTTGGGCAAAAGGTCCTGCTGCTTGAATCTTCTTCTGCAAGAGCCGCCTACCAGTAAATGGCTGCGGGGATGGAGGATGTGACAGAAAGCATTTGTCTCCACAACAGCGTAGTTACACTTGGTCTAGAGAGTGAGAGAGGCAGGCAGCACTGCCTGATGTTGGTCAGGGTGAGCTCCTCCTGCCGCAGCGCCATGATGGCAGGGCTGGAGATGATCTGCAGGGCTGGCTCAGAGGTGGGAGCCGGGAATGGAAACGACGAGAGGACAGAGGTGTTAGAGCATCCAAAAAGCAATAAAGAAAAAGCACTGAAAAGCATCACAAAGCCGCAGCCAGGAGGCTTGGAGTTTTCATGAGCAGTTCCAGGATGCTAGGATAAAAAATGGTAGCAGAGCTCTCGCTGCAGGCATCCCAAAGTCAGGCAAAATGGGAACACACCCAGAGCTCGGCTGCACGCACCCCACAGCCAGAGCACTGCAAGCTGAGCTGCCTTGCTGTTTCTTGCATTCATCCCAGTCCCTGTGAATGAAGAATCGGAATGCAGCCAAAGTGTTGATTGAGCACGAGCGTGCATTTATTCAATGGGACAAAGGAGGGCGTGAGAGGTCCAGGCTTTAAGATGGGACCAATCCTCTGTTGTTAAGGAGAGAGTAACTCAGAGCTCGTGCTGTTGCTTGGAGCCTGGCACTGGTGGCCTGATTCTACACCCCCCTCCAAGAGGCTCGGCTTCTCCTCGGTGTTGCTGACCTGAGCCTGCATGGTGGTGCTGCTGTCGGGGCACTCGGGCTGTGCTTGGGCTGGGCTGTCCTGGGACCCCTGCACTGGGTCCCAATCCACGCTGGTGCCTGTGGTGTCTGGCAGGCTCAGGTCAGCAGCTTCCGGAGGGATGGGATGAACGAGGGCTTCAACGACGATGATGTTCTTGTCTGCATTGATGGTGCCATATGGAAGGCTCTCCACTGAAATGCAGCACCCTGTGCTTCCTAACAGCTCTTCATTGATGGAAGCACAGGATGCGCTGTCGTAGCATGCCCTGCGTCTTCGGGACACACGAGGGCTCGGGTCACCTAGGAAGGAGTAGATGGACAGCGGTTAGTGTCAAACGTTCACAAGATGAATCATGAAAGAGGTTCTTGACATCTGGCTACGTAGTGGTGGTGGGCAGAAGCAAATAGGCTTCTAGCAACAGTGTCACTGTCTTGACAGTGATCCTCGTGCAGGTCCAGCTCTTGTGTTGACAAGAGACTCATTTGGGAAAGACAGGGGTGAACCAAAGATGTCAGGCACAGGCTCGAGCGCCAGAAGGAGGTACAAGCCCACTGAAAGCATGAATCCTACCTGTGCTGCTGACAAGCAGTGCTTTGAAAGCTGGATTTGCACCCTTACCTGCCAGGACCACGACTTGTGCTTCTGAGGGATCCCTGGCACTGAGCTGCAGTTGGCGTTTGGCTGCAGGGGATGGTTTGCCCAGACAGAAACAGGAACGCCAACTGCCAGCTGGTGACTCCGTCCTCTTGCTGTGAGAACTTGGTCTGGAGAGAGAAAGCAGAGCGTGCTGTCAGTCGTGGTGCAGGGTGAGGGAAGAGCTGCTCCGAGCCCTTGCCGACAGTTGCCCGTTCCTGGCAAACCCACCCGACCAATGATGATAGCGGCTGGAAAGGGAAGTCCTCTTTACCTTTCCGATGGAGAATCAATGACCGTGTGGAAGTTCCTCATTACAGCTGTGGGGCCTTCCTCCACCTCGGTGTTGCTGCTCTGTGTCGCAGCAGGAGAGCTGCTCTGGCCTCTCCTCTCAGCCTGTGCCTCCTGCAGCGTGAGCAGCTTTGTGGATGGAGGAGACACCCACACAGACTTGGGCCCGTCCAGAGAGCTGTGCCCTGCAAGGGGAAACCACAGGTAAGAGGGAGGATCAGAAGGCAGCCGCACAGCCATCCCAGTTCTGCATTTCTCTCAGACTTGCTTATCAGAGCCACTGGAAGAAGAGGAGCTCAAAAGAACCGTGTGCTCAGAGGTATGCTCGTGGCAAAGGACACAGCCACAATTAAGAGCAGCTCACTGTATCGAAACAGGCAAACAAAAAACCTAGAAAAACTAGGGGGCAGGGACCTCGGAAAGCTTTGCTGCCACACTTCAATCAAGCTTCACCTGCTTGCAAAACATCTGAACGGCAGTGACGGTTTTCTCCATGGAAGCTTTGGGTTTGGACACTCTCAGGACCCAGGAACGGGGCACCATATTCTAATCTAAACCCCGAAGCCTGCTGTCTCCTCGACAGAAAAAGCATTTTCAAAGGTCTTGGAGAAGGCCTGGCTTGGATCAAGGTGTCAGATCAAGATCAAGCTAATGGAGGAAGACGCTCACCTGCCCTCTCTCCCACGGCTGGCGTGGATTTGGAGGGGAAGAGGACGTCTGTGTGGCTGATGAGGAACTCCACAACATCTGACTGCGTCTGCAGCTCCTTGCACGCAGCTTCTCCGCTGGCGCAGGCGGACTGGCTCTGCTGGGATCTGAAGAAAAGGCAGATCTTACAAGTCATTTCCCCAGGATCATTTCCCCCAGTCTGAATTTCTGTAGCCAAAACCTGACAAGTTGGGCTCTGGAGACTTCCGCAGTGGGCAATCAGCGATGCCACTGACAAAATTCTCCTGGATGATCAGGGACACAGCAGTCCCAGCTAAACAAGTGAGTAGAAACTGTCACCTGGAAATTGTGCCCCTGGGGTTGGGCCAGAGCAGAAGTAAGCATCGTGTTGAAACGGAAGTTTACCTTAAGAGGTTTGGAGCCCACACTATCGCCAAGTTCTGAGCATGCATGTTGGTGATGGAGCAGTTCCCGGCCAGAGACGCCAAGTGTCTCATAAGGTATTCCAGCGTCCTGGAAAACAAGAGGGGCAGATGTTCAGCACCAAAAAGCAAGCCGTGCTGCAGCGCACAAAACAAACCTCACTTCATGCCGGTTGTTGTCATTGCTACCGTCCCTGAATATGAAGTAGGTAAAACATTCCCAATGCCACCACACTGCAGCACCAAGCCCCAGCACAGCACAGCCGCAGCCATCGGCTGCACCAACCGTGCCCCCGTACCAAGGAACTGACCCAATCAACCGACCCGACGCAGCCTTCAGCCGCTTCAGCGTGCACAGGCATGATGCTGCCAGCGTGAGGCAACACCTGGAATCGCATCATGGCCCTCTGAAAGGCAGCAGGGCTGAACTCAGCAGACCGAGCGCAGCACTGACCTGTAGTGAGGAGCGGGCAGCTGCTGGATGGCATCCTGCATGCTGAGCAGCCGCTCCTCCTCCGTCGCAGCGCAAACAGCGTCCTGGAAAAAGGCAGGAAGGGATTCAGACACCAGGCGGGAATAGCAAAGGGAAGGGAATTCTTCCAAGCGTCGTGAATAGCTTAAATAAGCACCTCCTGGCACCACCAAAAGTGGCATCAGCCTGAGGCAGGATGTGGCAAAGACATGCCTCATGGGGCTAACAGAAATAAGACCTCGGAGCTGGGGCACTGCTGCAACCATCAGCCAGGACGCCCAGGGGAGAGGTGAGTGTCATTTCCAAGACATTGCCCTGAGCTTACCGAGAACTTGGCATACAGCTGCTCGGTCAGCAGAGGGTTCGGGAGCTCCCTGAAGTACATCTTGCAGAGGGAGCTCACGCTGTGAATGTCTCGGACGCTGAGCTCGGGAACCTGCTCCAACTCAAACTCATGGCTGCAGAGAAGGACACAGGATTGGGCAGAGGGCTTTGAGAAAGAGGAAAGCAAGTCCAAAGCCACACAGAATACAGTCAGGAAAAGGAAGGGGTTCCTCTGAACGCCCGCAGCATGGCACGTGCCCCTGCTGACAGCTGTGTCAGTCGCAGCACTCTTACCGTAGGCGCTGGATCCTGGACGCCATGCCGGACAGGCGGTAGATCCCCTGCACCACGCCATGCTGCTCAATGAACTCGGCGCAGCTCTGCAGGACCTGGGGGACTACAGAACAAGAGCCAGCGGTTAGCTCAGCTTCTTACTCAAGTCCTGCTTCAGGCCCTGCTCTTCTCACATCCCACCCAGTAAGCCCAGCCGGGCCACCGCTTGCTTCCTCCTTAGAGGAGAAAGCTGGCAGAGACAGCTGTGAGGAAACTGCACAGAGACGTGTTCTTGGCTTTCCAGAAATGCCACCACCAATCAACAGCCTGGAGAAAGTAATTCTGGCAAAACCACAGACACTGCAAGTCCCATCACAGCTCCCTGGGGAATGGAGGAATGCAATCTCAAGTCCAGAAGAGCTAGGAAAAGGATGCAGGATGCTCTGTTTGGCCAGAAGGCTTCCTATGTTTTCAGACTGAAACAATTGTTGGATATGATCTCCCTTTTATCTTTAGATGCCCAGCGGAGGGAGATCTCAGCAATGGGCTGTTCCTTACCATCACGGCCAGAGCGGAGAAGGTGCTCCCCCAGGTCACACCCAAACACCCCTTCCTTCGCTGGCTCCGGCTGCTCCGATCTCCTGGGGCGAGCCTTCACCACCGAACGAAGGAAGGTGCTGAGCTTGCCCCGTTTCCTCGGCACTGCAAAGAAACAAAACAAAGAAACCAGTTCATTTCAGGCTTGGCTCGGTTGGACGAGGCTGAGCGTAACGCCTTCGACCGAGCACGGAACATCGGGAAGAACATTCCCAACAAGGACACGCAAGAACGGATTTTCCCCGTCCCTGCACGTGCCCAAGGCCAGGTCAGAAGGGGCCCCGGACAGCCTGCTCTCGACTCCTGCTAAATGCGTCGGCTGCCGACCCAGACTGAGGCAGAGGCCATGGAGCCTGAGGATGATCCTTTAGGCCCCTGCCAATCCCAAGCCATTCCAGGAGGATTCTGTGACTTCCCCAAGCCCAACAATAAACACAGTGGGATTGGGACAGATCTCTGCGTGTTCCCATGGACCTTAATGCAGTCCTGTTGCTAATCTTGCTCAACGCTAGCATTAACGAACCCCCTGAAAGCCACGCTCTGACCCCATTTTACTAACCCGCATTGTCAAATGTAACATGTGTACCTGGCTTTGGCAATGAATTGATGAGGGACTCGGGAACTTTTCCACTGATGAGCTCCACGCACTCACCAGGGAAAAACCCAACCTGTAACAAGAACAAAAAGAGAGGAGGGCATTAGCCTGAGCCCAGAGCCCAAGGGAATGTCCCCTGACAGCGACACAGGGCAACCGTTTGCATCCGGAAGCCATCCTGTGCAGGCAGAGCAGCTCCAAGCTGATATTCCTGACTCTACTGAAGTTGGGCTCTCTAGTCGAAAGCATGTGCCTACCTGAAAGCCACGCTTGCCTCTCCACCGGGGGCTCAGCTCCTTTGGTGGCATATCAATAATGCACACCAAGTCTCCCACCTGCAAGAGATTGAAACGTCAATCCCAGCTTCAGCACAGCTGGCAGGAAAGCACAGCTCAAATAACTGCCTTCTTCTGCGCCACAGAATATCCTAAAGCTAGACAGCAATTGCACCAATGCAGCCCCAAGGCATTTTCCCTTCTAAAACTGAACTTGGAGGTACAAGGGTCACACAACATACACAGTACAGCTGTGCAGTAGGAAACAGGTCTCAAAATCAGCAGGCTCTCTGCCAAAGGCTATGGAAGAGCTCCACTTTAACCACGGGCATCGGTTAGCAGGGCTTCCTGAACACATCTGCACACTTCACACACCCGTCTGCTGTTGCTCAGAGACCAGGCTCCCATACTGGGCAGGATCTGCTTGATTACAAGGTTCAAATGCCCAATCCAACCATACTGGAGAGATGGCTGAACTCCTCCTGACCCAGCGCAAGTCTAAGCTGGAACCGAACCTTCGAAGCTTCACCTCACGAGACATTCTGAAGGTGTCTGTGAATATTCCTGAGCCGTTCACACCCTAGACTACTCTCCCGTGCATGACAACAAGGAACGCCTGTAACTGCTTACCTCCAGGGAGACTTCATCCGGCCCCTGGGCGACGTAACGCTTAATAACATGGGCTGCCGCAATCGCTGGCACGTTGAAAGATGACTCCGCACGCACCAGCTGCGGCTTCCACATGTTATCAGCCTGCAAAACAGAGCACAGGCCGTGGTCAGGAGCTGAGGACAAACCAGGAGGATTTCAAGGTGAGGAGCACATCTGCAGAGAAAGCTGCAGGAAATGCGCTCCCTCCTGCTCAGGAGCACTTCAGAAGGAGCTGCACTTCTCATCACAGTTGTTTCTCTTCCTGGCATGCAGCAGGATCGCCAGGCCATGCAAAGATGCATCTCTCTCTACACAGACTCATCAGCAATGGCACTGGCGTGGACAGGTGGCCTGGCCCCCTTTGGCCCACTCTTTCCTGTAGGAGAGTACATCTGCAGCTCCCTCTGCTAGCTCAACACAGGGAACAAAGACAAGTCAGAGCTTCATACTGTACCTCCGTGCCCGCTACCTCGGGCTCACATCTGATCTCGCTGCATGCGTTGCCCATCCCAGCAGGTGTGACAAGCTGGAACAGAGCAGAAACACACTTCTGTTTTCTCTATTCACCCAGCACAGTATGGAGGGACTTCTTCAGAGCTACCCTTGCATACCCTGCGGCATAGGCAAGTGTTCGAGAAACTACCCCTTGCTTCAGTAAATTCAAACGTGACAGCCTCTGAGGCAGTGCTGTACCAAGTTGCTATCCCTCTGCCAGCAGATGGGGACTCTGGCACAGAGCAGCAGATGCATTCGCCCAGAGCGCTCTGACAGTGCGACAGCAGGGCATTAGACAGCACTCTTCTGAGGGCTGAGCTGGAGGGCAGTGAAGAAACCCACGGCATGCAAAACGACGTGGTGGGACAAAAGATGGCACGTACCTGGCAACGAGATCACCTCAGGCTATCTGCAGCAGTTCCTGGTCACTCTGCTCAGATCTTATGAGAGCAAAAGCTGCACCAAGGCAGTGGGCAGAGGGTGGGCAGAGGAGAGAGAAAGAGCAGGTCAGTGAGCAGGAATAAGACAGCCATGGAATAAAGCACACAGCACAACTGTCCCATCCACTTGCTGCAAGACATGCTGAGTCTCAGGCTATGTGATGCCTGTCCGCCCAGCAGCTTTACTCTGCTTCCACAACTGAGCAAAGAAGACGGCTGAAGAAGCATGGGACGGGTGGTACTTTTATGAATACCCCCTTTGGGACGTGTCTACTGGGGGAAAATGACGTCTGATGCGCAAGAGTAAGCAATACGGTGCTGGGAGCTCCGACAGCCAGCACTTCTCAACACCTCACTGCCCACCCGTCCATCCCACGCCGGCTCAGCTTACCTACAGGATGCTGCGCACGATGGTACTCAAACAAAGGCACTAAAGGCACAAGAACAACAAGCCAAACAACCACTCCGAACTCCTACACGCCCACAAAGGAACATAGAACACACCACTCCTCTCCACATGCCAGCCGCTTATGACATCACCAACAGCCACCAGCCTGGTCCACCATGACCCCCCACAAGGGGGGGAGGCAAGACCCCCTGGTCACATGTGATTCCAACACGGCACCACAACATTCCAGAACTCAGGGTGGGGTTGGAATTACGTCCTGGTGTGGCAGCGCAATGGGAGGTGTTTGGGCACAGCTGAAGAGCTGACAGACACCGGAGGTTTCCAAAGGAGGGTGCCAGGTTAACTCTCAGCATTCTTTTGCAGGGCTCTTTGGGATGCTTCAAACCCATTTCACTGCCTAGGTCATTTCTAGCAAGTCCAGCTGACAAATGCTCACTTTGTCTGGGTAACGCCTCTATGCATCATGAATGAAAAAGAAAATAAAATGGGCACGCGACCCTGTGAAACTTACCTCTCTGCTCTTGTTGTCAGCCAGACACCCAAGATGAGCATTGCGTGTCCCTGCTCCTGAATCAGATGCACCCAAGCCTGTGCTCCACTCTGACCCACCTCATGGTTTACATTATAGCACACATTGTGGCACATACATTTTTTTTCCCACAGGCCCCTCGCCTCTCTTGTTAGTGTCAGATCCACTCAGGTTAAAATACATGGATCAGAACAGCCATTCAGTTCTGCTGAGGCAGGATCCCACCGCTGGGATGTCCCCCAGTCCCATTCCCTGCTTCTCCTGGCACGGGTGGGGAAAGGAACAGCAAGTGATATCACCTACCCAGACTTCTGCTGGGCCTTCCATTCGGTCGCCCATCCCAGGGAGAAGCAGGGGAGCTCCCGTGGCACAAAGCTCGCAGCTGCAGAAATCAAGGCTGCCTCTAAGATGGTGCTTTCAAACAGCACGAGTAACTGGATGTAGGACTTGAAACACAAGGGTAACATGAAAAAGCCACCAGTCCCCACGGATGGGGCTGTTCGCAGAGACAACAGCTGCGTGCTTTCCAGCAGTGTGATGCTCACCCAACAAAGCGCTCAGCCAGCAGATGCCTCCAGCGTCTGAGCACCCATTTGGAGATGGTTTTCTTAACATCCAAGCTGAATCTCCCCTCATACAACCTGAGGTTGTTCCTTCCACTCCTGTCACTACTTACATGGGAGAAGAGCAGGACAACCCTCACCTCCACATAACCTCTCTTCAGGTAATCGTACAGAATGATAAGGTCCTCCCTGAGCCTCCTCTCTTCCAGACTAAATCATCCCAGTTCCATAAGAAGCTCCCCATAAGACTTGTGCTCTAGACACCTCACAGCTTCACTGGTCTCTTCTTTGCATGAAAAAAAAAACAACAAAAATACATACATAGATTCCTGACCAAAAAAGGTGGGAGTTAATAACCACCAAAGAGGTTCCTGTTCCCTGGCCTAATCCTGGCACTCCAACTCCTGGGTGATGCCCACAGGCTTCAAGTCAGGTCTCAAATCCATTGGACTCCCGTCAGAGAACTCCATCAAAAAGGATGTTACACATGTGACACTTACATTCATTTTGCGCCAGAAACAGCACTGCCAGCAGGAGCGGAGAGGTGACTGTCCCCCTGTACTCGGCACTGGTGATGCTGCAACTCAAGTTCTGTTTCCAGTTTTGGACCCCTCAGTGCAAGAAAGACACTGAGGCTTTGGAACGTGTTCAAAGAAGGGCAACAAAGCTGGTGAGGGCTCTGGAGCACAATGGGGCCATATGAGGAGAGGCTGCAGGAGCTGGGAATGCTCAGCCTGGAGAAGAGATGGCTCAGGGGAGACCTTCTTGCTCAATATAACTTCCTGAAGGGAGGTTGTAGTGAGCTGGGGGACGGCCTGTCCTCTTGTGTCATTATTGACAGAACTAGAGGGAATGGTTTCAAGCTGCAGCAGAGGAGATTCAGGCTGGACATTAGGAAATATTACTTCTCAGAAAGGGTGGCCAAGCACTGGAATGGACTGCCCAGGGAGCTGGTGGAGTCACCGACGCTGGGGGTGTTCAAGGAACGACTGAATGTTGTGTTGAGGGACGTGGTTTAGTGAAAGCCATTAGTAGTAGGAGAACTGTGCTAACACTCATGATTCAAATTACGCAGAAGTTCTCGGTGAGAACTGTACCTAACATTTCTCCTTCTTCAAGCAAACAGGCCCAACACGTGGTCGTAAAAATGCTTTCATCAGAAAGAAGCAGAGATGGCATGGCAGGACAGATGTACTCAGTGTGCATGTTTGAAGCCATTCGAGATCCTAGTCATTCTTGCTGTAGGACCCCTGACTTCTGTTAAAAGCTGAACGGAATACCCATTTTCCATCAGCTACCACCATCCCAAACAGCCAGCCTTCTTGCAGCCACCTGGCCCAAACATCCCTTTGGCTCTACACTTGATTCCTGCAAGAGAGATGGGAGCTCGGCACGCACACCATCCTTCCAACACCCCAGCCCAGCAGCAAGGGATCACAGCACTGGCACAGCTGAAACAAAAAGGGTGCGCGAGTTTCCTGGTAGCACTCAGTGTGAACAAATCTACCACTGAGCAACACCGTGAGCCCCCACTCACCTCAGCACAGGTCAACCTGTAACCCCAGCCTTCCCCTATCCACGTGCACACGCACACCTGTGTGCCACCCTGCCTGCTTTGCACACCCTCATGCACGCACCGCATCTTCTGCCCTCCTTTGCATTCACAGACGTGTGCAAACCATCCCTGGGAACACGGACGTGCCTACACCTACCACAAACATCCCTTTGTCTGCACCTGTGTGCAGCCCAACTCCTCAGCACACGCACTCGTTTGTGCCACCCTGTCCACGCACTCACCACGTGCCCTCCAGCATCACTGCTGCCTCGCTACAAGAAAGTCATTGAGGCACTGGAACTTGTCCATGGAAGTCTGTTTCTCCAGCAGCTCCCATTCATCATCAGCTCCCATTCTGAACTCCACTGTGCAAAACAGCAAAACTTCTCCTGCAAATGGCTGCAGTCACCAAAGCTCAGCCCACTGTCCAGGTACTAGCCTTCTCCCTTCTGTTTTCCACATTAGCCCATCTTTTTGCTCCCCAAAATGGAACTGCACTTCAACAGCCAAAACACAAACTAATACATCACTTTGCACTGCTCCTTCCCGCACCCCCAAGTAAATGGTTACCTGACATCCCCTACAGCACAGCACCTGCTCAGAAGTAACATTCAAACTCTATTCTTTCCTACTTCTTAATAGAGGACGGGAAAAACTCACTTCTGCATGGCGGTAAGGACAGTCTGTCCCCATCACATCCCTCTGTCTGCTAAAGGTGCAACTGGATCTCTTGCGGCCTGCTGGCTGCTGCTCACAAACGCAGGGAACTGCACCACACTGATTCTAAAGAGAGAAAGGAAGAAACGGGGGTGGGAAGGGGCACCCATGGTTTGCAGAGATGCTCCAGATTGTGCCGGAGATGGAATATCAGAGTGCTGGGACATTGTTTATCACTAAGGAAAACACTTGGAAGCATATTCAGTCTGCATAAGCTGTAATTCCTGGGCACAGTTAGCTTGCCTATGGCTCAGCTGGAGGAGGCGGGTGCTCTCAGACACCTGCTCAGGGGGTTCAGCTGAGACACTTGCACAATGCTGGGATCATTCTGATGGAAGCTATGTCTTCAGACACCGTGGTTCAATCCATCCAGAATTATCATGCAGAGCCTTAGCTCTTGAACAGCACTTCTTCCCCACCCTTCACTACTCCAAGCAGCTCCAACAAACTTCTCAGAAGAAACACAGGGCAGCAGAGACCTGGCAGACCATAACCAAGTGCAGCCTGCACTTGGGAGGGCAGTGCCCACTCCTTGCTTCCGCCCTGCTCCAGCAGGTTAAGGAGTCTGAGCCTCACTGTCCTTTTACAGCTGAAGACTTTCAGCACCTCATGCCAACATTTCTCACTAAGATACACCCAAGGCATTGAATTCTCTTCTCACTACCTCCTCCCAGTCCTCCCCTAGGAACAGAAACCACTAAGATTCTACAGCAAATGCATCTACACTGCAAGAGCACACTGAACCACCTGCAACAGTGAAACACGGTTTTCTAGAGTGGCTTTGAAAACACACCTTTCGACAGCTGTCTCCCTGTAGCCAAAAGGAAACTGAGCAGGAAAAGAAGAGTCCAGCCTGAAACACGCCCGTGCTACTAGCCCAGGTTTTTCACGGTGAATGCAGAATCCATCCTGTTCTTGAGGTAACAAATGACCAGTGGGTCTCCCCTTGCTCCACCCCTTCTCCTTAAAAGAGAGAAAAAGAAAGAGAAAACAAGCAGAAGAAACCCAGGCGTACCTTTCCACACACAGAGCAGAAATTGGAACAGCAGCTGTCTCCTTCCTGAGACATGGTGGGGAGCATCCCAGAGGAAGCCCAGGTTCTTTGCTTCTCTCCACAGGGACTTCATGCACTCCTGGCAAGAGCTGGTTTTGTTCCTTCTTCAGCTGCTTCCATCACCAAAATCTCCTTTTGAAAAGGAACCCTAAAGAAAGAATCAGCAAATGAAAAATAATGAGCAATAACCACTTTCCCAGCTTTCTTCTGACACGCAATTTAGACTCTCGACTAGGGCAAGGTCTTAAAATCAGCTGCTTACAAGAGCTGTCCCCACATATATCCAGCTTCTGCACAGCTGCCATTATTTCGGACAGTGAGTGTAATCACAGAACCATAGAACGGCCCGGGTTGGAGGGGACCTCAAGGATCATGAAGATCAATCACCTCCCTGTCCCTGCTGGCCATCCCCTCTTCTGATGCAGCCCAGGGTACCATTTGCTCTCTGAGCTGCAAGAGCACGCTGATGGCTCACGTTCTCTTCTTCATCCACCAGGACCCCCAGGTCCTTCTCTGCGGGGCTTCTCTTAAGGACCGCTCCTCCCAGTCTGTAGGAATGCCTGGGATTCCTCCAGCCCAAGTGCAAAACCTTGCACTTTGCTGTGTTGAACCTCATTAGATTCACCTAGGCCAACCTCTCGGGCGAGGTCCCTCTGAATGGCATCCCTTCCTTCTGCTGTGTCAGACGCACCCTCAGCAAACAGCAGAGGGTGCACTCGATTGCATCACTGGTGTCCCTGATAACGATGTAAAAAAGCACTGGTCCCAAGACAGACTCCTGGATGACACCACTTGGTATCGGCCTCCACCTGGACACAGAACCATGAATCACCACCCTCTGTCTGTGGCCTTTCAACCAATACCTTCTTCACCAGGTGGTCCACCTGTCAAATCCACGTCCCTCCAATTTAGAGAGAAGGATGTGGTGGAGGGCCATGTCAAAGATCTTGCTCAAGTCCAGGTCAATGACATCTGTTTCCTTCCTTTTGTCCACAAATGCCGCCACTCCATCACAGAAGGCCGCCAGACTGGTTAGGCATGGCCTTCCCCTGGGAAAGCCACGCTGGCTGTCTTTGATCACATGCTCATTCCTGATGTGATCAAGCATGTCTTTCAGGTGGATCTGTTCCTCACCATCTTCATAGCAGTTATACATTTGAATCAAATCATTGGTGTTGCTCTCACGAAGAAAACTTCTTTGTCTTCTACTCCTGCTGCAGCTGCAATGGCTGCACCAGCATGATGCACGTGTTGGACAAACCTCCAGCTCTGGCCTAGCCATGCACAGCAGCAGTCCGTCCCCCTCCCAGCTCACTCACCACTGTGCTGCTGTGCCACAAACTCGGTGCAGCAGCGAGAGCAGGCAGCACCCATCACCCTCCTCCAACTCTCACTGCCAGCTGGGATGAGGACTGACACAGCGTGCACACCCCAGCCTGGCTTTTCTGCTGAGACACCTCCCAGCAACCACCCAGCACCAAACCCAGCTCACCTCTTAGTTCTGCTCAGCCTAAGCTGCGCCCAGCTCACGTGCACACCGCAGCAGTGCTTCTGACAGGCTCTCACAGGGTGGTCTTTAGCAAGGGGGTCCAAAGCTCTGTCTCCACGTGCAGCACGCTCAGGAGAGCAACAGCTCTGCTCACCAGCTGTGGGACAAATGATCCCACACCAGCAATGACTGCAACCTTAAGCAAAGGGAGAGGCCGCCTCCTAGATCCAAATTTTAGGAAACCAACACCCAAGAGGTGTCACCTGAAGTCAAATATCAGAGAAATTAAGATGACTCTTCTGCATCCAGCTTGGATCACTCCCTCACTCAGGCACACCACGATCAGATCAAGGACATGCTGCCTCTGGGCTGCCTTCAGCTTAGAGACCATAAGGGTTTGGGCTTCCAAACACTCAGCAAGCGTTTGGATGAGCCAGCTTCCTGCTGGGGAGCCCCCTGCATCACTGCTGCCCGACACAAAAGCTGCCTCCTTGGTTCCCAGCCTTACCTTCTCATGCCGTTCATCCTGCTCTGCAGCTCCTGCTCTGAATAGTCTTCTTATGTTCCCACGGGGCAGGTAGAAAATGAAGACACGGCCCCTGCCACCAAGGTCAGCTCTGCAGCACACATGACCTCAGGAGCACTTGGCTACTCATGCAAACTGCATAGTGCAAGGAAGATTGTTGCCTGTTGCACTTCTTCTTCTCCTGGCTCAGAAAGTAGCTTTCCTACCTAGTAAATGGGAAAAGAATAGTAATAACTAAAAAAAAGAAAACAAAAGCCTGACACAAAGCAGACGTGATTGTTACTGTGGAATTCAGGAGGGCAAGGGATTTGCCCTCTATATGAAGAAGCTGACTGCTAAGGACTAAGAACAGCCATGATCACATGGAGAACTTGCAGGTCAAATTAATGACTGAACCAATCGTGGGCTTCTGGAGGTGAGGGTCTGCTCCAGGCCGCCCGGTGAAGGGAGCCTGTTGATGGGCCCTGCTTACTGCAGCTACCAGAAGCACCGCGCTCACTGACTCTTAACTTGATGGGGGATTCCAGTCAGGCTGGGAAATCAGCATGGCTGGCTGCAAGCTGTCTGAGAGACTGCTGGAGTGCACAGAGATGAACTGTGTGGCCCAAGCATTAAGCACACCAAGCAGAAGGGAAGCATTACTGGACACGGTGCACAGCAGGGCTTAAGTCTGGAGGTGGTCAGGCCTGTAGTGACCATGCCCTCCTAGAGTTCCTCATCTCGAGGAATGCGGGCCTGGCCAAAAGCAAAGTCAGGACCCTGAGCTTCAGGAGAGCCAGCCGCAGGCTGTTCCAAGAATTCTTGGACGAGAGCCACTGGAAAACCGTTCTGAGGGGCAAAGGAATGGAAAAGAGATGGGAACTTGCTCAGAAAAACTTGCTCAGAGCTGCCTACAGCTACCACAAACATCCCTGTGTGTGCACCTGTGTGCAACCCAACTCCTCAGCACACCCCTGTGCAAGCACACATTGGTGCCACCGCATCCACGCACTATCCATGTGCTCACACACACTCACGCAACCACATCCCTTAGTGCAGCCCTGTGCGCACACACACAGACACACGCGCAACCCCTTCCTTTCACTCCCAAAGTGCACACACACACCGGTACCACAATGTCTTTGCACAGCTCCAACCTTTACACACCCCTGTGCACGCACATATATGTGCGTGCTTGTCCTTGCTCACATACCCACTGACATGCACAGACCTGAGCAACCCCACTGGTTTGTACACTCATGAACACAAACGTGTGCAACAGCATCTGTGCACAAATACACACACACTGGTGGAACCCCACTGCTTTGCACAATCCTGTGCACACTCACGTGTGTCATGCACTGATTTCCCAGCCAGTCCTCGTGGGGTCTCTTACTTAGGATGGGAGTGCAGGGGAGCAGCCAGAAGCTGTTTGCATTCCCTGCTGTCTGCTGGGCAGGTTTGTTGGCGATGCTCGGGTTGCTTTGCTTTCCCTTGGGAGGTGGGAAGGAGCTTTGGGTTGGAGGCACATCCCGTGCCAGAGCTTCCCGATGGGATCAGCAGGTCTGTCAGAGAAGTGGGTGAGGTTGCACGCCAAGCTGCAGCAGAGGAAGGGGAGGAGGTCCCAGCACAGCTCTGCACCACGCTCTGCCACGCCGGGCAGCTTGTTCCTGGCTCAGCAGTGCCATCAGACAAGAAGCAGGGAAGGAAATCAAGGATGGGGGGTACCATCAAACGCAGTCGGTGCGTGCCTGTGCAGACTCACAGACTCAGAGCTTGCGGGTTGTTTCTGCTTTTGTAGCATTCGTGTGCTGTAGTTGGGCAAAAGGTCCTGCTGCTTGAATCTTCTTCTGCAAGAGCCGCCTACCAGTAAATGGCTGCGGGGATGGAGGATGTGACAGAAAGCATTTGTCTCCACAACAGCGTAGTTACACTTGGTCTAGAGAGTGAGAGAGGCAGGCAGCACTGCCTGATGTTGGTCAGGGTGAGCTCCTCCTGCCGCAGCGCCATGATGGCAGGGCTGGAGATGATCTGCAGGGCTGGCTCAGAGGTGGGAGCCGGGAATGGAAACGACGAGAGGACAGAGGTGTTAGAGCATCCAAAAAGCAATAAAGAAAAAGCACTGAAAAGCATCACAAAGCCGCAGCCAGGAGGCTTGGAGTTTTCATGAGCAGTTCCAGGATGCTAGGATAAAAAATGGTAGCAGAGCTCTCGCTGCAGGCATCCCAAAGTCAGGCAAAATGGGAACACACCCAGAGCTCGGCTGCACGCACCCCACAGCCAGAGCACTGCAAGCTGAGCTGCCTTGCTGTTTCTTGCATTCATCCCAGTCCCTGTGAATGAAGAATCGGAATGCAGCCAAAGTGTTGATTGAGCACGAGCGTGCCTTTATTCAATGGGACAAAGGAGGGCGTGAGAGGTCCAGGCTTTAAGATGGGACCAATCCTCTGTTGTTAAGGAGAGAGTAACTCAGAGCTCGTGCTGTTGCTTGGAGCCTGGCACTGGTGGCCTGATTCTACACCCCCCTCCAAGAGGCTCGGCTTCTCCTCGGTGTTGCTGACCTGAGCCTGCATGGTGGTGCTGCTGTCGGGGCACTCGGGCTGTGCTTGGGCTGGGCTGTCCTGGGACCCCTGCACTGGGTCCCAATCCACGCTGGTGCCTGTGGTGTCTGGCAGGCTCAGGTCAGCAGCTTCCAGAGGGATGGGATGAACGAGGGCTTCAACGACGATGATGTTCTTGTCTGCATTGATGGTGCCATATGGAAGGCTCTCCACTGAAATGCAGCACCCTGTGCTTCCTAACAGCTCTTCATTGATGGAAGCACAGGATGCGCTGTCGTAGCATGCCCTGCGTCTTCGGGACACACGAGGGCTCGGGTCACCTAGGAAGGAGTAGATGGACAGCGGTTAGTGTCAAACGTTCACAAGATGAATCATGAAAGAGGTTCTTGACATCTGGCTACGTAGTGGTGGTGGGCAGAAGCAAATAGGCTTCTAGCAACAGTGTCACTGTCTTGACAGTGATCCTCGTGCAGGTCCAGCTCTTGTGTTGACAAGAGACTCATTTGGGAAAGACAGGGGTGAACCAAAGATGTCAGGCACAGGCTCGAGCGCCAGAAGGAGGTACAAGCCCACTGAAAGCATGAATCCTACCTGTGCTGCTGACAAGCAGTGCTTTGAAAGCTGGATTTGCACCCTTACCTGCCAGGACCACGACTTGTGCTTCTGAGGGATCCCTGGCACTGAGCTGCAGTTGGCGTTTGGCTGCAGGGGATGGTTTGCCCAGACAGAAACAGGAACGCCAACTGCCAGCTGGTGACTCCGTCCTCTTGCTGTGAGAACTTGGTCTGGAGAGAGAAAGCAGAGCGTGCTGTCAGTCGTGGTGCAGGGTGAGGGAAGAGCTGCTCCGAGCCCTTGCCGACAGTTGCCCGTTCCTGGCAAACCCACCCGACCAATGATGATAGCGGCTGGAAAGGGAAGTCCTCTTTACCTTTCCGATGGAGAATCAATGACCGTGTGGAAGTTCCTCATTACAGCTGTGGGGCCTTCCTCCACCTCGGTGTTGCTGCTCTGTGTCGCAGCAGGAGAGCTGCTCTGGCCTCTCCTCTCAGCCTGTGCCTCCTGCAGCGTGAGCAGCTTTGTGGATGGAGGAGACACCCACACAGACTTGGGCCCGTCCAGAGAGCTGTGCCCTGCAAGGGGAAACCACAGGTAAGAGGGAGGATCAGAAGGCAGCCGCACAGCCATCCCAGTTCTGCATTTCTCTCAGACTTGCTTATCAGAGCCACTGGAAGAAGAGGAGCTCAAAAGAACCGTGTGCTCAGAGGTATGCTCGTGGCAAAGGACACAGCCACAATTAAGAGCAGCTCACTGTATTGAAACAGGCAAACAAAAAACCTAGAAAAACTAGGGGGCAGGGACCTCGGAAAGCTTTGCTGCCACACTTCAATCAAGCTTCACCTGCTTGCAAAACATCTGAACGGCAGTGACGGTTTTCTCCATGGAAGCTTTGGGTTTGGACACTCTCAGGACCCAGGAACGGGGCACCATATTCTAATCTAAACCCCGAAGCCTGCTGTCTCCTCGACAGAAAAAGCATTTTCAAAGGTCTTGGAGAAGGCCTGGCTTGGATCAAGGTGTCAGATCAAGATCAAGCTAATGGAGGAAGACGCTCACCTGCCCTCTCTCCCACGGCTGGCGTGGATTTGGAGGGGAAGAGGACGTCTGTGTGGCTGATGAGGAACTCCACAACATCTGACTGCGTCTGCAGCTCCTTGCACGCAGCTTCTCCGCTGGCGCAGGCGGACTGGCTCTGCTGGGATCTGAAGAAAAGGCAGATCTTACAAGTCATTTCCCCAGGATCATTTCCCCCAGTCTGAATTTCTGTAGCCAAAACCTGACAAGTTGGGCTCTGGAGACTTCCGCAGTGGGCAATCAGCGATGCCACTGACAAAATTCTCCTGGATGATCAGGGACACAGCAGTCCCAGCTAAACAAGTGAGTAGAAACTGTCACCTGGAAATTGTGCCCCTGGGGTTGGGCCAGAGCAGAAGTAAGCATCGTGTTGAAACGGAAGTTTACCTTAAGAGGTTTGGAGCCCACACTATCGCCAAGTTCTGAGCATGCATGTTGGTGATGGAGCAGTTCCCGGCCAGAGACGCCAAGTGTCTCATAAGGTATTCCAGCGTCCTGGAAAACAAGAGGGGCAGATGTTCAGCACCAAAAAGCAAGCCGTGCTGCAGCGCACAAAACAAACCTCACTTCATGCCGGTTGTTGTCATTGCTACCGTCCCTGAATATGAAGTAGGTAAAACATTCCCAATGCCACCACACTGCAGCACCAAGCCCCAGCACAGCACAGCCGCAGCCATCGGCTGCACCAACCGTGCCCCCGTACCAAGGAACTGACCCAATCAACCGACCCGACGCAGCCTTCAGCCGCTTCAGCGTGCACAGGCATGATGCTGCCAGCGTGAGGCAACACCTGGAATCGCATCATGGCCCTCTGAAAGGCAGCAGGGCTGAACTCAGCAGACCGAGCGCAGCACTGACCTGTAGTGAGGAGCGGGCAGCTGCTGGATGGCATCCTGCATGCTGAGCAGCCGCTCCTCCTCCGTCGCAGCGCAAACAGCGTCCTGGAAAAAGGCAGGAAGGGATTCAGACACCAGGCGGGAATAGCAAAGGAAAGGGAATTCTTCCAAGCGTCGTGAATAGCTTAAATAAGCACCTCCTGGCACCACCAAAAGTGGCATCAGCCTGAGGCAGGATGTGGCAAAGACATGCCTCATGGGGCTAACAGAAATAAGACCTCGGAGCTGGGGCACTGCTGCAACCATCAGCCAGGACGCCCAGGGGAGAGGTGAGTGTCATTTCCAAGACATTGCCCTGAGCTTACCGAGAACTTGGCATACAGCTGCTCGGTCAGCAGAGGGTTCGGGAGCTCCCTGAAGTACATCTTGCAGAGGGAGCTCACGCTGTGAATGTCTCGGACGCTGAGCTCGGGAACCTGCTCCAACTCAAACTCATGGCTGCAGAGAAGGACACAGGATTGGGCAGAGGGCTTTGAGAAAGAGGAAAGCAAGTCCAAAGCCACACAGAATACAGTCAAGAAAAGGAAGGGGTTCCTCTGAACGCCCGCAGCATGGCACGTGCCCCTGCTGACAGCTGTGTCAGTCGCAGCACTCTTACCGTAGGCGCTGGATCCTGGACGCCATGCCGGACAGGCGGTAGATCCCCTGCACCACGCCATGCTGCTCAATGAACTCGGCGCAGCTCTGCAGGACCTGGGGGACTACAGAACAAGAGCCAGCGGTTAGCTCAGCTTCTTACTCAAGTCCTGCTTCAGGCCCTGCTCTTCTCACATCCCACCCAGTAAGCCCAGCCGGGCCACCGCTTGCTTCCTCCTTAGAGGAGAAAGCTGGCAGAGACAGCTGTGAGGAAACTGCACAGAGACGTGTTCTTGGCTTTCCAGAAATGCCACCACCAATCAACAGCCTGGAGAAAGTAATTCTGGCAAAACCACAGACACTGCAAGTCCCATCACAGCTCCCTGGGGAATGGAGGAATGCAATCTCAAGTCCAGAAGAGCTAGGAAAAGGATGCAGGATGCTCTGTTTGGCCAGAAGGCTTCCTATGTTTTCAGACTGAAACAATTGTTGGATATGATCTCCCTTTTATCTTTAGATGCCCAGCGGAGGGAGATCTCAGCAATGGGCTGTTCCTTACCATCACGGCCAGAGCGGAGAAGGTGCTCCCCCAGGTCACACCCAAACACCCCTTCCTTCGCTGGCTCCGGCTGCTCCGATCTCCTGGGGCGAGCCTTCACCACCGAACGAAGGAAGGTGCTGAGCTTGCCCCGTTTCCTCGGCACTGCAAAGAAACAAAACAAAGAAACCAGTTCATTTCAGGCTTGGCTCGGTTGGACGAGGCTGAGCGTAACGCCTTCGACCGAGCACGGAACATCGGGAAGAACATTCCCAACAAGGACACGCAAGAACGGATTTTCCCCGTCCCTGCACGTGCCCAAGGCCAGGTCAGAAGGGGCCCCGGACAGCCTGCTCTCGACTCCTGCTAAATGCGTCGGCTGCCGACCCAGACTGAGGCAGAGGCCATGGAGCCTGAGGATGATCCTTTAGGCCCCTGCCAATCCCAAGCCATTCCAGGAGGATTCTGTGACTTCCCCAAGCCCAACAATAAACACAGTGGGATTGGGACAGATCTCTGCGTGTTCCCATGGACCTTAATGCAGTCCTGTTGCTAATCTTGCTCAACGCTAGCATTAACGAACCCCCTGAAAGCCACGCTCTGACCCCATTTTACTAACCCGCATTGTCAAATGTAACATGTGTACCTGGCTTTGGCAATGAATTGATGAGGGACTCGGGAACTTTTCCACTGATGAGCTCCACGCACTCACCAGGGAAAAACCCAACCTGTAACAAGAACAAAAAGAGAGGAGGGCATTAGCCTGAGCCCAGAGCCCAAGGGAATGTCCCCTGACAGCGACACAGGGCAACCGTTTGCATCCGGAAGCCATCCTGTGCAGGCAGAGCAGCTCCAAGCTGATATTCCTGACTCTACTGAAGTTGGGCTCTCTAGTCGAAAGCATGTGCCTACCTGAAAGCCACGCTTGCCTCTCCACCGGGGGCTCAGCTCCTTTGGTGGCATATCAATAATGCACACCAAGTCTCCCACCTGCAAGAGATTGAAACGTCAATCCCAGCTTCAGCACAGCTGGCAGGAAAGCACAGCTCAAATAACTGCCTTCTTCTGCGCCACAGAATATCCTAAAGCTAGACAGCAATTGCACCAATGCAGCCCCAAGGCATTTTCCCTTCTAAAACTGAACTTGGAGGTACAAGGGTCACACAACATACACAGTACAGCTGTGCAGTAGGAAACAGGTCTCAAAATCAGCAGGCTCTCTGCCAAAGGCTATGGAAGAGCTCCACTTTAACCACGGGCATCGGTTAGCAGGGCTTCCTGAACACATCTGCACACTTCACACACCCGTCTGCTGTTGCTCAGAGACCAGGCTCCCATACTGGGCAGGATCTGCTTGATTACAAGGTTCAAATGCCCAATCCAACCATACTGGAGAGATGGCTGAACTCCTCCTGACCCAGCGCAAGTCTAAGCTGGAACCGAACCTTCGAAGCTTCACCTCACGAGACATTCTGAAGGTGTCTGTGAATATTCCTGAGCCGTTCACACCCTAGACTACTCTCCCGTGCATGACAACAAGGAACGCCTGTAACTGCTTACCTCCAGGGAGACTTCATCCGGCCCCTGGGCGACGTAACGCTTAATAACATGGGCTGCCGCAATCGCTGGCACGTTGAAAGATGACTCCGCACGCACCAGCTGCGGCTTCCACATGTTATCAGCCTGCAAAACAGAGCACAGGCCGTGGTCAGGAGCTGAGGACAAACCAGGAGGATTTCAAGGTGAGGAGCACATCTGCAGAGAAAGCTGCAGGAAATGCGCTCCCTCCTGCTCAGGAGCACTTCAGAAGGAGCTGCACTTCTCATCACAGTTGTTTCTCTTCCTGGCATGCAGCAGGATCGCCAGGCCATGCAAAGATGCATCTCTCTCTACACAGACTCATCAGCAATGGCACTGGCGTGGACAGGTGGCCTGGCCCCCTTTGGCCCACTCTTTCCTGTAGGAGAGTACATCTGCAGCTCCCTCTGCTAGCTCAACACAGGGAACAAAGACAAGTCAGAGCTTCATACTGTACCTCCGTGCCCGCTACCTCGGGCTCACATCTGATCTCGCTGCATGCGTTGCCCATCCCAGCAGGTGTGACAAGCTGGAACAGAGCAGAAACACACTTCTGTTTTCTCTATTCACCCAGCACAGTATGGAGGGACTTCTTCAGAGCTACCCTTGCATACCCTGCGGCATAGGCAAGTGTTCGAGAAACTACCCCTTGCTTCAGTAAATTCAAACGTGACAGCCTCTGAGGCAGTGCTGTACCAAGTTGCTATCCCTCTGCCAGCAGATGGGGACTCTGGCACAGAGCAGCAGATGCATTCGCCCAGAGCGCTCTGACAGTGCGACAGCAGGGCATTAGACAGCACTCTTCTGAGGGCTGAGCTGGAGGGCAGTGAAGAAACCCACGGCATGCAAAACGACGTGGTGGGACAAAAGATGGCACGTACCTGGCAACGAGATCACCTCAGGCTATCTGCAGCAGTTCCTGGTCACTCTGCTCAGATCTTATGAGAGCAAAAGCTGCACCAAGGCAGTGGGCAGAGGGTGGGCAGAGGAGAGAGAAAGAGCAGGTCAGTGAGCAGGAATAAGACAGCCATGGAATAAAGCACACAGCACAACTGTCCCATCCACTTGCTGCAAGACATGCTGAGTCTCAGGCTATGTGATGCCTGTCCGCCCAGCAGCTTTACTCTGCTTCCACAACTGAGCAAAGAAGACGGCTGAAGAAGCATGGGACGGGTGGTACTTTTATGAATACCCCCTTTGGGACGTGTCTACCGGGGGAAAATGACGTCTGATGCGCAAGAGTAAGCAATACGGTGCTGGGAGCTCCGACAGCCAGCACTTCTCAACACCTCACTGCCCACCCGTCCATCCCACGCCGGCTCAGCTTACCTACAGGATGCTGCGCACGATGGTACTCAAACAAAGGCACTAAAGGCACAAGAACAACAAGCCAAACAACCACTCCGAACTCCTACACGCCCACAAAGGAACATAGAACACACCACTCCTCTCCACATGCCAGCTGCTTATGACATCACCAACAGCCACCAGCCTGGTCCACCATGACCCCCCACAAGGGGGGGAGGCAAGACCCCCTGGTCACATGTGATTCCAACACGGCACCACAACATTCCAGAACTCAGGGTGGGGTTGGAATTACGTCCTGGTGTGGCAGCGCAATGGGAGGTGTTTGGGCACAGCTGAAGAGCTGACAGACACCGGAGGTTTCCAAAGGAGGGTGCCAGGTTAACTCTCAGCATTCTTTTGCAGGGCTCTTTGGGATGCTTCAAACCCATTTCACTGCCTAGGTCATTTCTAGCAAGTCCAGCTGACAAATGCTCACTTTGTCTGGGTAACGCCTCTATGCATCATGAATGAAAAAGAAAATAAAATGGGCACGCGACCCTGTGAAACTTACCTCTCTGCTCTTGTTGTCAGCCAGACACCCAAGATGAGCATTGCGTGTCCCTGCTCCTGAATCAGATGCACCCAAGCCTGTGCTCCACTCTGACCCACCTCATGGTTTACATTATAGCACACATTGTGGCACATACATTTTTTTTCCCACAGGCCCCTCGCCTCTCTTGTTAGTGTCAGATCCACTCAGGTTAAAATACATGGATCAGAACAGCCATTCAGTTCTGCTGAGGCAGGATCCCACCGCTGGGATGTCCCCCAGTCCCATTCCCTGCTTCTCCTGGCACGGGTGGGGAAAGGAACAGCAAGTGATATCACCTACCCAGACTTCTGCTGGGCCTTCCATTCGGTCGCCCATCCCAGGGAGAAGCAGGGGAGCTCCCGTGGCACAAAGCTCGCAGCTGCAGAAATCAAGGCTGCCTCTAAGATGGTGCTTTCAAACAGCACGAGTAACTGGATGTAGGACTTGAAACACAAGGGTAACATGAAAAAGCCACCAGTCCCCACGGATGGGGCTGTTCGCAGAGACAACAGCTGCGTGCTTTCCAGCAGTGTGATGCTCACCCAACAAAGCACTCAGCCAGCAGATGCCTCCAGCGTCTGAGCACCCATTTGGAGATGGTTTTCTTAACATCCAAGCTGAATCTCCCCTCATACAACCTGAGGTTGTTCCTTCCACTCCTGTCACTACTTACATGGGAGAAGAGCAGGACAACCCTCACCTCCACATAACCTCTCTTCAGGTAATCGTACAGAATGATAAGGTCCTCCCTGAGCCTCCTCTCTTCCAGACTAAATCATCCCAGTTCCATAAGAAGCTCCCCATAAGACTTGTGCTCTAGACACCTCACAGCTTCACTGGTCTCTTCTTTGCATGAAAAAAAAAACAACAAAAATACATACATAGATTCCTGACCAAAAAAGGTGGGAGTTAATAACCACCAAAGAGGTTCCTGTTCCCTGGCCTAATCCTGGCACTCCAACTCCTGGGTGATGCCCACAGGCTTCAAGTCAGGTCTCAAATCCATTGGACTCCCGTCAGAGAACTCCATCAAAAAGGATGTTACACATGTGACACTTACATTCATTTTGCGCCAGAAACAGCACTGCCAGCAGGAGCGGAGAGGTGACTGTCCCCCTGTACTCGGCACTGGTGATGCTGCAACTCAAGTTCTGTTTCCAGTTTTGGACCCCTCAGTGCAAGAAAGACACTGAGGCTTTGGAACGTGTTCAAAGAAGGGCAACAAAGCTGGTGAGGGCTCTGGAGCACAATGGGGCCATATGAGGAGAGGCTGCAGGAGCTGGGAATGCTCAGCCTGGAGAAGAGATGGCTCAGGGGAGACCTTCTTGCTCAATATAACTTCCTGAAGGGAGGTTGTAGTGAGCTGGGGGACGGCCTGTCCTCTTGTGTCATTATTGACAGAACTAGAGGGAATGGTTTCAAGCTGCAGCAGAGGAGATTCAGGCTGGACATTAGGAAATATTACTTCTCAGAAAGGGTGGCCAAGCACTGGAATGGACTGCCCAGGGAGCTGGTGGAGTCACCGACGCTGGGGGTGTTCAAGGAACGACTGAATGTTGTGTTGAGGGACGTGGTTTAGTGAAAGCCATTAGTAGTAGGAGAACTGTGCTAACACTCATGATTCAAATTACGCAGAAGTTCTCGGTGAGAACTGTACCTAACATTTCTCCTTCTTCAAGCAAACAGGCCCAACACGTGGTCGTAAAAATGCTTTCATCAGAAAGAAGCAGAGATGGCATGGCAGGACAGATGTACTCAGTGTGCATGTTTGAAGCCATTCGAGATCCTAGTCATTCTTGCTGTAGGACCCCTGACTTCTGTTAAAAGCTGAACGGAATACCCATTTTCCATCAGCTACCACCATCCCAAACAGCCAGCCTTCTTGCAGCCACCTGGCCCAAACATCCCTTTGGCTCTACACTTGATTCCTGCAAGAGAGATGGGAGCTCGGCACGCACACCATCCTTCCAACACCCCAGCCCAGCAGCAAGGGATCACAGCACTGGCACAGCTGAAACAAAAAGGGTGCGCGAGTTTCCTGGTAGCACTCAGTGTGAACAAATCTACCACTGAGCAACACCGTGAGCCCCCACTCACCTCAGCACAGGTCAACCTGTAACCCCAGCCTTCCCCTATCCACGTGCACACGCACACCTGTGTGCCACCCTGCCTGCTTTGCACACCCTCATGCACGCACCGCATCTTCTGCCCTCCTTTGCATTCACAGACGTGTGCAAACCATCCCTGGGAACACGGACGTGCCTACACCTACCACAAACATCCCTTTGTCTGCACCTGTGTGCAGCCCAACTCCTCAGCACACGCACTCGTTTGTGCCACCCTGTCCACGCACTCACCACGTGCCCTCCAGCATCACTGCTGCCTCGCTACAAGAAAGTCATTGAGGCACTGGAACTTGTCCATGGAAGTCTGTCTCTCCAGCAGCTCCCATTCATCATCAGCTCCCATTCTGAACTCCACTGTGCAAAACAGCAAAACTTCTCCTGCAAATGGCTGCAGTCACCAAAGCTCAGCCCACTGTCCAGGTACTAGCCTTCTCCCTTCTGTTTTCCACATTAGCCCATCTTTTTGCTCCCCAAAATGGAACTGCACTTCAACAGCCAAAACACAAACTAATACATCACTTTGCACTGCTCCTTCCCGCACCCCCAAGTAAATGGTTACCTGACATCCCCTACAGCACAGCACCTGCTCAGAAGTAACATTCAAACTCTATTCTTTCCTACTTCTTAATAGAGGACGGGAAAAACTCACTTCTGCATGGCGGTAAGGACAGTCTGTCCCCATCACATCCCTCTGTCTGCTAAAGGTGCAACTGGATCTCTTGCGGCCTGCTGGCTGCTGCTCACAAACGCAGGGAACTGCACCACACTGATTCTAAAGAGAGAAAGGAAGAAACGGGGGTGGGAAGGGGCACCCATGGTTTGCAGAGATGCTCCAGATTGTGCCGGAGATGGAATATCAGAGTGCTGGGACATTGTTTATCACTAAGGAAAACACTTGGAAGCATATTCAGTCTGCATAAGCTGTAATTCCTGGGCACAGTTAGCTTGCCTATGGCTCAGCTGGAGGAGGCGGGTGCTCTCAGACACCTGCTCAGGGGGTTCAGCTGAGACACTTGCACAATGCTGGGATCATTCTGATGGAAGCTATGTCTTCAGACACCGTGGTTCAATCCATCCAGAATTATCATGCAGAGCCTTAGCTCTTGAACAGCACTTCTTCCCCACCCTTCACTACTCCAAGCAGCTCCAACAAACTTCTCAGAAGAAACACAGGGCAGCAGAGACCTGGCAGACCATAACCAAGTGCAGCCTGCACTTGGGAGGGCAGTGCCCACTCCTTGCTTCCGCCCTGCTCCAGCAGGTTAAGGAGTCTGAGCCTCACTGTCCTTTTACAGCTGAAGACTTTCAGCACCTCATGCCAACATTTCTCACTAAGATACACCCAAGGCATTGAATTCTCTTCTCACTACCTCCTCCCAGTCCTCCCCTAGGAACAGAAACCACTAAGATTCTACAGCAAACGCATCTACACTGCAAGAGCACACTGAACCACCTGCAACAGTGAAACACGGTTTTCTAGAGTGGCTTTGAAAACACACCTTTCGACAGCTGTCTCCCTGTAGCCAAAAGGAAACTGAGCAGGAAAAGAAGAGTCCAGCCTGAAACACGCCCGTGCTACTAGCCCAGGTTTTTCACGGTGAATGCAGAATCCATCCTGTTCTTGAGGTAACAAATGACCAGTGGGTCTCCCCTTGCTCCACCCCTTCTCCTT
Source organism: Excalfactoria chinensis (assembly GCF_039878825.1). Lineage (NCBI taxonomy): Eukaryota > Metazoa > Chordata > Aves > Galliformes > Phasianidae > Excalfactoria > Excalfactoria chinensis. The sequence goes on along the minus strand of NC_092857.1, from coordinate 71,726,209 downwards.
AAAAGAGAGAAAAAGAAAGAGAAAACAAGCAGAAGAAACCCAGGCGTACCTTTCCACACACAGAGCAGAAATTGGAACAGCAGCTGTCTCCTTCCTGAGACATGGTGGGGAGCATCCCAGAGGAAGCCCAGGTTCTTTGCTTCTCTCCACAGGGACTTCATGCACTCCTGGCAAGAGCTGGTTTTGTTCCTTCTTCAGCTGCTTCCATCACCAAAATCTCCTTTTGAAAAGGAACCCTAAAGAAAGAATCAGCAAATGAAAAATAATGAGCAATAACCACTTTCCCAGCTTTCTTCTGACACGCAATTTAGACTCTCGACTAGGGCAAGGTCTTAAAATCAGCTGCTTACAAGAGCTGTCCCCACATATATCCAGCTTCTGCACAGCTGCCATTATTTCGGACAGTGAGTGTAATCACAGAACCATAGAACGGCCCGGGTTGGAGGGGACCTCAAGGATCATGAAGATCAATCACCTCCCTGTCCCTGCTGGCCATCCCCTCTTCTGATGCAGCCCAGGGTACCATTTGCTCTCTGAGCTGCAAGAGCACGCTGATGGCTCACGTTCTCTTCTTCATCCACCAGGACCCCCAGGTCCTTCTCTGCGGGGCTTCTCTTAAGGACCGCTCCTCCCAGTCTGTAGGAATGCCTGGGATTCCTCCAGCCCAAGTGCAAAACCTTGCACTTTGCTGTGTTGAACCTCATTAGATTCACCTAGGCCAACCTCTCGGGCGAGGTCCCTCTGAATGGCATCCCTTCCTTCTGCTGTGTCAGACGCACCCTCAGCAAACAGCAGAGGGTGCACTCGATTGCATCATTGGTGTCCCTGATAACGATGTAAAAAAGCACTGGTCCCAAGACAGACTCCTGGATGACACCACTTGGTATCGGCCTCCACCTGGACACAGAACCATGAATCACCACCCTCTGTCTGTGGCCTTTCAACCAATACCTTCTCCACCAGGTGGTCCACCTGTCAAATCCACGTCCCTCCAATTTAGAGAGAAGGATGTGGTGGAGGGCCATGTCAAAGATCTTGCTCAAGTCCAGGTCAATGACATCTGTTTCCTTCCTTTTGTCCACAAATGCCGCCACTCCATCACAGAAGGCCGCCAGACTGGTTAGGCATGGCCTTCCCCTGGGAAAGCCATGCTGGCTCTATTTGATCACATGCTCATTCCTGATGTGATCAAGCATGTCTTTCAGGTGGATCTGTTCCTCACCATCTTCATAGCAGTTATACATTTGAATCAAATCATTGGTGTTGCTCTCACGAAGAAAACTTCTTTGTCTTCCACTCCTGCTGCAGCTGCAATGGCTGCACCAGCATGACGCACGTGTTGGACAAACCTCCAGCTCTGGCCTAGCCATGCACAGCAGCAGTCCGTCCCCCTCCCAGCTCACTCACCACTGTGCTGCTGTGCCACAAACTCGGTGCAGCAGCGAGAGCAGGCAGCACCCATCACCCTCCTCCAACTCTCACTGCCAGCTGGGATGAGGACTGACACAGCGTGCACACCCCAGCCTGGCTTTTCTGCTGAGACACCTCCCAGCAACCACCCAGCACCAAACCCAGCTCACCTCTTAGTTCTGCTCAGCCTAAGCTGCGCCCAGCTCACGTGCACACCGCAGCAGTGCTTCTGACAGGCTCTCACAGGGTGGTCTTTAGCAAGGGGGTCCAAAGCTCTGTCTCCACGTGCAGCACGCTCAGGAGAGCAACAGCTTTGCTCACCAGCTGTGGGACAAATGATCCCACACCAGCAATGACTGCAACCTTAAGCAAAGGGAGAGGCCGCCTCCTAGATCCAAATTTTAAGAAACCAACACCCAAGAGGTGTCATCTGACGTCAAATATCAGAGAAATTAAGATGACTCTTCTGCATCCAGCTTGGATCACTCCCTCACTCAGGCACACCACGATCAGATCAAGGACATGCTGCCTCTGGGCTGCCTTCAGCTTAGAGACCATAAGGGTTTGGGCTTCCAAACACTCAGCAAGCGTTTGGATGAGCCAGCTTCCTGCTGTGGAGCCCCCTGCATCACTGCTGCCCGACACAAAAGCTGCCTCCTTGGTTCCCAGCCTTACCTTCTCATGCCGTTCATCCTGCTCTGCAGCTCCTGCTCTGAATAGTCTTCTTATGTTCCCACGGGGCAGGTAGAAAATGAAGACACGGCCCCTGCCACCAAGGTCAGCTCTGCAGCACACATGACCTCAGGAGCACTTGGCTACTCATGCAAACTGCGTAGTGCAAGGAAGATTGTTGCCTGTTGCACTTCTTCTTCTCCTGGCTCAGAAAGTAGCTTTCCTACCTAGTAAATGGGAAAAGAATAGTAATAACTAAAAAAAAGAAAACAAAAGCCTGACACAAAGCAGACGTGATTGTTACTGTGGAATTCAGGAGGGCAAGGGATTTGCCCTCTATATGAAGAAGCTGACTGCTAAGGACTAAGAACAGCCATGATCACATGGAGAACTTGCAGGTCAAATTAATGACTGAACCAATCGTGGGCTTCTGGAGGTGAGGGTCTGCTCCAGGCCGCCCGGTGAAGGGCGCCTGTTGATGGGCCCTGCTTACTGCAGCTACCAGAAGCACCGCGCTCACTGACTCTTAACTTGATGGGGGATTCCAGTCAGGCTGGGAAATCAGCATGGCTGGCTGCAAGCTGTCTGAGAGACTGCTGGAGTGCACAGAGATGAACTGTGTGGCCCAAGCATTAAGCACACCAAGCAGAAGGGAAGCATTACTGGACACGGTGCACAGCAGGGCTTAAGTCTGGAGGTGGTCAGGCCTGTAGTGACCATGCCCTCCTAGAGTTCCTCATCTCGAGGAATGCGGGCCTGGCCAAAAGCAAAGTCAGGACCCTGAGCTTCAGGAGAGCCAGCCGCAGGCTGTTCCAAGAATTCTTGGACGAGAGCCACTGGAAAACCGTTCTGAGGGGCAAAGGAATGGAAAAGAGATGGGAACTTGCTCAGAAAAACTTGCTCAGAGCTGCCTACAGCTACCACAAACATCCCTGTGTGTGCACCTGTGTGCAACCCAACTCCTCAGCACACCCCTGTGCAAGCACACATTGGTGCCACCGCATCCACGCACTATCCATGTGCTCACACACACTCACGCAACCACATCCCTTAGTGCAGCCCTGTGCGCACACACACAGACACACGCGCAACCCCTTCCTTTCACTCCCAAAGTGCACACACACACCGGTACCACAATGTCTTTGCACAGCTCCAACCTTTACACACCCCTGTGCACGCACATATATGTGCGTGCTTGTCCTTGCTCACATACCCACTGACATGCACAGACCTGAGCAACCCCACTGGTTTGTACACTCATGAACACAAACGTGTGCAACAGCATCTGTGCACAAATACACACACACTGGTGGAACCCCACTGCTTTGCACAATCCTGTGCACACTCACGTGTGTCATGCACTGATTTCCCAGCCAGTCCTCGTGGGGTCTCTTACTTAGGATGGGAGTGCAGGGGAGCAGCCAGAAGCTGTTTGCATTCCCTGCTGTCTGCTGGGCAGGTTTGTTGGCGATGCTCGGGTTGCTTTGCTTTCCCTTGGGAGGTGGGAAGGAGCTTTGGGTTGGAGGCACATCCCGTGCCAGAGCTTCCCGATGGGATCAGCAGGTCTGTCAGAGAAGTGGGTGAGGTTGCACGCCAAGCTGCAGCAGAGGAAGGGGAGGAGGTCCCAGCACAGCTCTGCACCACGCTCTGCCACGCCGGGCAGCTTGTTCCTGGCTCAGCAGTGCCATCAGACAAGAAGCAGGGAAGGAAATCAAGGATGGGGGGTACCATCAAACGCAGTCGGTGCGTGCCTGTGCAGACTCACAGACTCAGAGCTTGCGGGTTGTTTCTGCTTTTGTAGCATTCGTGTGCTGTAGTTGGGCAAAAGGTCCTGCTGCTTGAATCTTCTTCTGCAAGAGCCGCCTACCAGTAAATGGCTGCGGGGATGGAGGATGTGACAGAAAGCATTTGTCTCCACAACAGCGTAGTTACACTTGGTCTAGAGAGTGAGAGAGGCAGGCAGCACTGCCTGATGTTGGTCAGGGTGAGCTCCTCCTGCCGCAGCGCCATGATGGCAGGGCTGGAGATGATCTGCAGGGCTGGCTCAGAGGTGGGAGCCGGGAATGGAAACGACGAGAGGACAGAGGTGTTAGAGCATCCAAAAAGCAATAAAGAAAAAGCACTGAAAAGCATCACAAAGCCGCAGCCAGGAGGCTTGGAGTTTTCATGAGCAGTTCCAGGATGCTAGGATAAAAAATGGTAGCAGAGCTCTCGCTGCAGGCATCCCAAAGTCAGGCAAAATGGGAACACACCCAGAGCTCGGCTGCACGCACCCCACAGCCAGAGCACTGCAAGCTGAGCTGCCTTGCTGTTTCTTGCATTCATCCCAGTCCCTGTGAATGAAGAATCGGAATGCAGCCAAAGTGTTGATTGAGCACGAGCGTGCCTTTATTCAATGGGACAAAGGAGGGCGTGAGAGGTCCAGGCTTTAAGATGGGACCAATCCTCTGTTGTTAAGGAGAGAGTAACTCAGAGCTCGTGCTGTTGCTTGGAGCCTGGCACTGGTGGCCTGATTCTACACCCCCCTCCAAGAGGCTCGGCTTCTCCTCGGTGTTGCTGACCTGAGCCTGCATGGTGGTGCTGCTGTCGGGGCACTCGGGCTGTGCTTGGGCTGGGCTGTCCTGGGACCCCTGCACTGGGTCCCAATCCACGCTGGTGCCTGTGGTGTCTGGCAGGCTCAGGTCAGCAGCTTCCGGAGGGATGGGATGAACGAGGGCTTCAACGACGATGATGTTCTTGTCTGCATTGATGGTGCCATATGGAAGGCTCTCCACTGAAATGCAGCACCCTGTGCTTCCTAACAGCTCTTCATTGATGGAAGCACAGGATGCGCTGTCGTAGCATGCCCTGCGTCTTCGGGACACACGAGGGCTCGGGTCACCTAGGAAGGAGTAGATGGACAGCGGTTAGTGTCAAACGTTCACAAGATGAATCATGAAAGAGGTTCTTGACATCTGGCTACGTAGTGGTGGTGGGCAGAAGCAAATAGGCTTCTAGCAACAGTGTCACTGTCTTGACAGTGATCCTCGTGCAGGTCCAGCTCTTGTGTTGACAAGAGACTCATTTGGGAAAGACAGGGGTGAACCAAAGATGTCAGGCACAGGCTCGAGCGCCAGAAGGAGGTACAAGCCCACTGAAAGCATGAATCCTACCTGTGCTGCTGACAAGCAGTGCTTTGAAAGCTGGATTTGCACCCTTACCTGCCAGGACCACGACTTGTGCTTCTGAGGGATCCCTGGCACTGAGCTGCAGTTGGCGTTTGGCTGCAGGGGATGGTTTGCCCAGACAGAAACAGGAACGCCAACTGCCAGCTGGTGACTCCGTCCTCTTGCTGTGAGAACTTGGTCTGGAGAGAGAAAGCAGAGCGTGCTGTCAGTCGTGGTGCAGGGTGAGGGAAGAGCTGCTCCGAGCCCTTGCCGACAGTTGCCCGTTCCTGGCAAACCCACCCGACCAATGATGATAGCGGCTGGAAAGGGAAGTCCTCTTTACCTTTCCGATGGAGAATCAATGACCGTGTGGAAGTTCCTCATTACAGCTGTGGGGCCTTCCTCCACCTCGGTGTTGCTGCTCTGTGTCGCAGCAGGAGAGCTGCTCTGGCCTCTCCTCTCAGCCTGTGCCTCCTGCAGCGTGAGCAGCTTTGTGGATGGAGGAGACACCCACACAGACTTGGGCCCGTCCAGAGAGCTGTGCCCTGCAAGGGGAAACCACAGGTAAGAGGGAGGATCAGAAGGCAGCCGCACAGCCATCCCAGTTCTGCATTTCTCTCAGACTTGCTTATCAGAGCCACTGGAAGAAGAGGAGCTCAAAAGAACCGTGTGCTCAGAGGTATGCTCGTGGCAAAGGACACAGCCACAATTAAGAGCAGCTCACTGTATCGAAACAGGCAAACAAAAAACCTAGAAAAACTAGGGGGCAGGGACCTCGGAAAGCTTTGCTGCCACACTTCAATCAAGCTTCACCTGCTTGCAAAACATCTGAACGGCAGTGACGGTTTTCTCCATGGAAGCTTTGGGTTTGGACACTCTCAGGACCCAGGAACGGGGCACCATATTCTAATCTAAACCCAGAAGCCTGCTGTCTCCTCGACAGAAAAAGCATTTTCAAAGGTCTTGGAGAAGGCCTGGCTTGGATCAAGGTGTCAGATCAAGATCAAGCTAATGGAGGAAGACGCTCACCTGCCCTCTCTCCCACGGCTGGCGTGGATTTGGAGGGGAAGAGGACGTCTGTGTGGCTGATGAGGAACTCCACAACATCTGACTGCGTCTGCAGCTCCTTGCACGCAGCTTCTCCGCTGGCGCAGGCGGACTGGCTCTGCTGGGATCTGAAGAAAAGGCAGATCTTACAAGTCATTTCCCCAGGATCATTTCCCCCAGTCTGAATTTCTGTAGCCAAAACCTGACAAGTTGGGCTCTGGAGACTTCCGCAGTGGGCAATCAGCGATGCCACTGACAAAATTCTCCTGGATGATCAGGGACACAGCAGTCCCAGCTAAACAAGTGAGTAGAAACTGTCACCTGGAAATTGTGCCCCTGGGGTTGGGCCAGAGCAGAAGTAAGCATCGTGTTGAAACGGAAGTTTACCTTAAGAGGTTTGGAGCCCACACTATCGCCAAGTTCTGAGCATGCATGTTGGTGATGGAGCAGTTCCCGGCCAGAGACGCCAAGTGTCTCATAAGGTATTCCAGCGTCCTGGAAAACAAGAGGGGCAGATGTTCAGCACCAAAAAGCAAGCCGTGCTGCAGCGCACAAAACAAACCTCACTTCATGCCGGTTGTTGTCATTGCTACCGTCCCTGAATATGAAGTAGGTAAAACATTCCCAATGCCACCACACTGCAGCACCAAGCCCCAGCACAGCACAGCCGCAGCCATCGGCTGCACCAACCGTGCCCCCGTACCAAGGAACTGACCCAATCAACCGACCCGACGCAGCCTTCAGCCGCTTCAGCGTGCACAGGCATGATGCTGCCAGCGTGAGGCAACACCTGGAATCGCATCATGGCCCTCTGAAAGGCAGCAGGGCTGAACTCAGCAGACCGAGCGCAGCACTGACCTGTAGTGAGGAGCGGGCAGCTGCTGGATGGCATCCTGCATGCTGAGCAGCCGCTCCTCCTCCGTCGCAGCGCAAACAGCGTCCTGGAAAAAGGCAGGAAGGGATTCAGACACCAGGCGGGAATAGCAAAGGGAAGGGAATTCTTCCAAGCGTCGTGAATAGCTTAAATAAGCACCTCCTGGCACCACCAAAAGTGGCATCAGCCTGAGGCAGGATGTGGCAAAGACATGCCTCATGGGGCTAACAGAAATAAGACCTCGGAGCTGGGGCACTGCTGCAACCATCAGCCAGGACGCCCAGGGGAGAGGTGAGTGTCATTTCCAAGACATTGCCCTGAGCTTACCGAGAACTTGGCATACAGCTGCTCGGTCAGCAGAGGGTTCGGGAGCTCCCTGAAGTACATCTTGCAGAGGGAGCTCACGCTGTGAATGTCTCGGACGCTGAGCTCGGGAACCTGCTCCAACTCAAACTCATGGCTGCAGAGAAGGACACAGGATTGGGCAGAGGGCTTTGAGAAAGAGGAAAGCAAGTCCAAAGCCACACAGAATACAGTCAAGAAAAGGAAGGGGTTCCTCTGAACGCCCGCAGCATGGCACGTGCCCCTGCTGACAGCTGTGTCAGTCGCAGCACTCTTACCGTAGGCGCTGGATCCTGGACGCCATGCCGGACAGGCGGTAGATCCCCTGCACCACGCCATGCTGCTCAATGAACTCGGCGCAGCTCTGCAGGACCTGGGGGACTACAGAACAAGAGCCAGCGGTTAGCTCAGCTTCTTACTCAAGTCCTGCTTCAGGCCCTGCTCTTCTCACATCCCACCCAGTAAGCCCAGCCGGGCCACCGCTTGCTTCCTCCTTAGAGGAGAAAGCTGGCAGAGACAGCTGTGAGGAAACTGCACAGAGACGTGTTCTTGGCTTTCCAGAAATGCCACCACCAATCAACAGCCTGGAGAAAGTAATTCTGGCAAAACCACAGACACTGCAAGTCCCATCACAGCTCCCTGGGGAATGGAGGAATGCAATCTCAAGTCCAGAAGAGCTAGGAAAAGGATGCAGGATGCTCTGTTTGGCCAGAAGGCTTCCTATGTTTTCAGACTGAAACAATTGTTGGATATGATCTCCCTTTTATCTTTAGATGCCCAGCGGAGGGAGATCTCAGCAATGGGCTGTTCCTTACCATCACGGCCAGAGCGGAGAAGGTGCTCCCCCAGGTCACACCCAAACACCCCTTCCTTCGCTGGCTCCGGCTGCTCCGATCTCCTGGGGCGAGCCTTCACCACCGAACGAAGGAAGGTGCTGAGCTTGCCCCGTTTCCTCGGCACTGCAAAGAAACAAAACAAAGAAACCAGTTCATTTCAGGCTTGGCTCGGTTGGACGAGGCTGAGCGTAACGCCTTCGACCGAGCACGGAACATCGGGAAGAACATTCCCAACAAGGACACGCAAGAACGGATTTTCCCCGTCCCTGCACGTGCCCAAGGCCAGGTCAGAAGGGGCCCCGGACAGCCTGCTCTCGACTCCTGCTAAATGCGTCGGCTGCCGACCCAGACTGAGGCAGAGGCCATGGAGCCTGAGGATGATCCTTTAGGCCCCTGCCAATCCCAAGCCATTCCAGGAGGATTCTGTGACTTCCCCAAGCCCAACAATAAACACAGTGGGATTGGGACAGATCTCTGCGTGTTCCCATGGACCTTAATGCAGTCCTGTTGCTAATCTTGCTCAACGCTAGCATTAACGAACCCCCTGAAAGCCACGCTCTGACCCCATTTTACTAACCCGCATTGTCAAATGTAACATGTGTACCTGGCTTTGGCAATGAATTGATGAGGGACTCGGGAACTTTTCCACTGATGAGCTCCACGCACTCACCAGGGAAAAACCCAACCTGTAACAAGAACAAAAAGAGAGGAGGGCATTAGCCTGAGCCCAGAGCCCAAGGGAATGTCCCCTGACAGCGACACAGGGCAACCGTTTGCATCCGGAAGCCATCCTGTGCAGGCAGAGCAGCTCCAAGCTGATATTCCTGACTCTACTGAAGTTGGGCTCTCTAGTCGAAAGCATGTGCCTACCTGAAAGCCACGCTTGCCTCTCCACCGGGGGCTCAGCTCCTTTGGTGGCATATCAATAATGCACACCAAGTCTCCCACCTGCAAGAGATTGAAACGTCAATCCCAGCTTCAGCACAGCTGGCAGGAAAGCACAGCTCAAATAACTGCCTTCTTCTGCGCCACAGAATATCCTAAAGCTAGACAGCAATTGCACCAATGCAGCCCCAAGGCATTTTCCCTTCTAAAACTGAACTTGGAGGTACAAGGGTCACACAACATACACAGTACAGCTGTGCAGTAGGAAACAGGTCTCAAAATCAGCAGGCTCTCTGCCAAAGGCTATGGAAGAGCTCCACTTTAACCACGGGCATCGGTTAGCAGGGCTTCCTGAACACATCTGCACACTTCACACACCCGTCTGCTGTTGCTCAGAGACCAGGCTCCCATACTGGGCAGGATCTGCTTGATTACAAGGTTCAAATGCCCAATCCAACCATACTGGAGAGATGGCTGAACTCCTCCTGACCCAGCGCAAGTCTAAGCTGGAACCGAACCTTCGAAGCTTCACCTCACGAGACATTCTGAAGGTGTCTGTGAATATTCCTGAGCCGTTCACACCCTAGACTACTCTCCCGTGCATGACAACAAGGAACGCCTGTAACTGCTTACCTCCAGGGAGACTTCATCCGGCCCCTGGGCGACGTAACGCTTAATAACATGGGCTGCCGCAATCGCTGGCACGTTGAAAGATGACTCCGCACGCACCAGCTGCGGCTTCCACATGTTATCAGCCTGCAAAACAGAGCACAGGCCGTGGTCAGGAGCTGAGGACAAACCAGGAGGATTTCAAGGTGAGGAGCACATCTGCAGAGAAAGCTGCAGGAAATGCGCTCCCTCCTGCTCAGGAGCACTTCAGAAGGAGCTGCACTTCTCATCACAGTTGTTTCTCTTCCTGGCATGCAGCAGGATCGCCAGGCCATGCAAAGATGCATCTCTCTCTACACAGACTCATCAGCAATGGCACTGGCGTGGACAGGTGGCCTGGCCCCCTTTGGCCCACTCTTTCCTGTAGGAGAGTACATCTGCAGCTCCCTCTGCTAGCTCAACACAGGGAACAAAGACAAGTCAGAGCTTCATACTGTACCTCCGTGCCCGCTACCTCGGGCTCACATCTGATCTCGCTGCATGCGTTGCCCATCCCAGCAGGTGTGACAAGCTGGAACAGAGCAGAAACACACTTCTGTTTTCTCTATTCACCCAGCACAGTATGGAGGGACTTCTTCAGAGCTACCCTTGCATACCCTGCGGCATAGGCAAGTGTTCGAGAAACTACCCCTTGCTTCAGTAAATTCAAACGTGACAGCCTCTGAGGCAGTGCTGTACCAAGTTGCTATCCCTCTGCCAGCAGATGGGGACTCTGGCACAGAGCAGCAGATGCATTCGCCCAGAGCGCTCTGACAGTGCGACAGCAGGGCATTAGACAGCACTCTTCTGAGGGCTGAGCTGGAGGGCAGTGAAGAAACCCACGGCATGCAAAACGACGTGGTGGGACAAAAGATGGCACGTACCTGGCAACGAGATCACCTCAGGCTATCTGCAGCAGTTCCTGGTCACTCTGCTCAGATCTTATGAGAGCAAAAGCTACACCAAGGCAGTGGGCAGAGGGTGGGCAGAGGAGAGAGAAAGAGCAGGTCAGTGAGCAGGAATAAGACAGCCATGGAATAAAGCACACAGCACAACTGTCCCATCCACTTGCTGCAAGACATGCTGAGTCTCAGGCTATGTGATGCCTGTCCGCCCAGCAGCTTTACTCTGCTTCCACAACTGAGCAAAGAAGACGGCTGAAGAAGCATGGGACGGGTGGTACTTTTATGAATACCCCCTTTGGGACGTGTCTACCGGGGGAAAATGACGTCTGATGCGCAAGAGTAAGCAATACGGTGCTGGGAGCTCCGACAGCCAGCACTTCTCAACACCTCACTGCCCACCCGTCCATCCCACGCCGGCTCAGGTTACCTACAGGATGCTGCGCACGATGGTACTCAAACAAAGGCACTAAAGGCACAAGAACAACAAGCCAAACAACCACTCCGAACTCCTACACGCCCACAAAGGAACATAGAACACACCACTCCTCTCCACATGCCAGCTGCTTATGACATCACCAACAGCCACCAGCCTGGTCCACCATGACCCCCCACAAGGGGGGGAGGCAAGACCCCCTGGTCACATGTGATTCCAACACGGCACCACAACATTCCAGAACTCAGGGTGGGGTTGGAATTACGTCCTGGTGTGGCAGCGCAATGGGAGGTGTTTGGGCACAGCTGAAGAGCTGACAGACACCGGAGGTTTCCAAAGGAGGGTGCCAGGTTAACTCTCAGCATTCTTTTGCAGGGCTCTTTGGGATGCTTCAAACCCATTTCACTGCCTAGGTCATTTCTAGCAAGTCCAGCTGACAAATGCTCACTTTGTCTGGGTAACGCCTCTATGCATCATGAATGAAAAAGAAAATAAAATGGGCACGCGACCCTGTGAAACTTACCTCTCTGCTCTTGTTGTCAGCCAGACACCCAAGATGAGCATTGCGTGTCCCTGCTCCTGAATCAGATGCACCCAAGCCTGTGCTCCACTCTGACCCACCTCATGGTTTACATTATAGCACACATTGTGGCACATACATTTTTTTTCCCACAGGCCCCTCGCCTCTCTTGTTAGTGTCAGATCCACTCAGGTTAAAATACATGGATCAGAACAGCCATTCAGTTCTGCTGAGGCAGGATCCCACCGCTGGGATGTCCCCCAGTCCCATTCCCTGCTTCTCCTGGCACGGGTGGGGAAAGGAACAGCAAGTGATATCACCTACCCAGACTTCTGCTGGGCCTTCCATTCGGTCGCCCATCCCAGGGAGAAGCAGGGGAGCTCCCGTGGCACAAAGCTCGCAGCTGCAGAAATCAAGGCTGCCTCTAAGATGGTGCTTTCAAACAGCACGAGTAACTGGATGTAGGACTTGAAACACAAGGGTAACATGAAAAAGCCACCAGTCCCCACGGATGGGGCTGTTCGCAGAGACAACAGCTGCGTGCTTTCCAGCAGTGTGATGCTCACCCAACAAAGCGCTCAGCCAGCAGATGCCTCCAGCGTCTGAGCACCCATTTGGAGATGGTTTTCTTAACATCCAAGCTGAATCTCCCCTCATACAACCTGAGGTTGTTCCTTCCACTCCTGTCACTACTTACATGGGAGAAGAGCAGGACAACCCTCACCTCCACATAACCTCTCTTCAGGTAATCGTACAGAATGATAAGGTCCTCCCTGAGCCTCCTCTCTTCCAGACTAAATCATCCCAGTTCCATAAGAAGCTCCCCATAAGACTTGTGCTCTAGACACCTCACAGCTTCACTGGTCTCTTCTTTGCATGAAAAAAAAAACAACAAAAATACATACATAGATTCCTGACCAAAAAAGGTGGGAGTTAATAACCACCAAAGAGGTTCCTGTTCCCTGGCCTAATCCTGGCACTCCAACTCCTGGGTGATGCCCACAGGCTTCAAGTCAGGTCTCAAATCCATTGGACTCCCGTCAGAGAACTCCATCAAAAAGGATGTTACACATGTGACACTTACATTCATTTTGCGCCAGAAACAGCACTGCCAGCAGGAGCGGAGAGGTGACTGTCCCCCTGTACTCGGCACTGGTGATGCTGCAACTCAAGTTCTGTTTCCAGTTTTGGACCCCTCAGTGCAAGAAAGACACTGAGGCTTTGGAACGTGTTCAAAGAAGGGCAACAAAGCTGGTGAGGGCTCTGGAGCACAATGGGGCCATATGAGGAGAGGCTGCAGGAGCTGGGAATGCTCAGCCTGGAGAAGAGATGGCTCAGGGGAGACCTTCTTGCTCAATATAACTTCCTGAAGGGAGGTTGTAGTGAGCTGGGGGACGGCCTGTCCTCTTGTGTCATTATTGACAGAACTAGAGGGAATGGTTTCAAGCTGCAGCAGAGGAGATTCAGGCTGGACATTAGGAAATATTACTTCTCAGAAAGGGTGGCCAAGCACTGGAATGGACTGCCCAGGGAGCTGGTGGAGTCACCGACGCTGGGGGTGTTCAAGGAACGACTGAATGTTGTGTTGAGGGACGTGGTTTAGTGAAAGCCATTAGTAGTAGGAGAACTGTGCTAACACTCATGATTCAAATTACGCAGAAGTTCTCGGTGAGAACTGTACCTAACATTTCTCCTTCTTCAAGCAAACAGGCCCAACACGTGGTCGTAAAAATGCTTTCATCAGAAAGAAGCAGAGATGGCATGGCAGGACAGATGTACTCAGTGTGCACGTTTGAAGCCATTCGAGATCCTAGTCATTCTTGCTGTAGGACCCCTGACTTCTGTTAAAAGCTGAACGGAATACCCATTTTCCATCAGCTACCACCATCCCAAACAGCCAGCCTTCTTGCAGCCACCTGGCCCAAACATCCCTTTGGCTCTACACTTGATTCCTGCAAGAGAGATGGGAGCTCGGCACGCACACCATCCTTCCAACACCCCAGCCCAGCAGCAAGGGATCACAGCACTGGCACAGCTGAAACAAAAAGGGTGCGCGAGTTTCCTGGTAGCACTCAGTGTGAACAAATCTACCACTGAGCAACACCGTGAGCCCCCACTCACCTCAGCACAGGTCAACCTGTAACCCCAGCCTTCCCCTATCCACGTGCACACGCACACCTGTGTGCCACCCTGCCTGCTTTGCACACCCTCATGCACGCACCGCATCTTCTGCCCTCCTTTGCATTCACAGACGTGTGCAAACCATCCCTGGGAACACGGACGTGCCTACACCTACCACAAACATCCCTTTGTCTGCACCTGTGTGCAGCCCAACTCCTCAGCACACGCACTCGTTTGTGCCACCCTGTCCACGCACTCACCACGTGCCCTCCAGCATCACTGCTGCCTCGCTACAAGAAAGTCATTGAGGCACTGGAACTTGTCCATGGAAGTCTGTTTCTCCAGCAGCTCCCATTCATCATCAGCTCCCATTCTGAACTCCACTGTGCAAAACAGCAAAACTTCTCCTGCAAATGGCTGCAGTCACCAAAGCTCAGCCCACTGTCCAGGTACTAGCCTTCTCCCTTCTGTTTTCCACATTAGCCCATCTTTTTGCTCCCCAAAATGGAACTGCACTTCAACAGCCAAAACACAAACTAATACATCACTTTGCACTGCTCCTTCCCGCACCCCCAAGTAAATGGTTACCTGACATCCCCTACAGCACAGCACCTGCTCAGAAGTAACATTCAAACTCTATTCTTTCCTACTTCTTAATAGAGGACGGGAAAAACTCACTTCTGCATGGCGGTAAGGACAGTCTGTCCCCATCACATCCCTCTGTCTGCTAAAGGTGCAACTGGATCTCTTGCGGCCTGCTGGCTGCTGCTCACAAACGCAGGGAACTGCACCACACTGATTCTAAAGAGAGAAAGGAAGAAACGGGGGTGGGAAGGGGCACCCATGGTTTGCAGAGATGCTCCAGATTGTGCCGGAGATGGAATATCAGAGTGCTGGGACATTGTTTATCACTAAGGAAAACACTTGGAAGCATATTCAGTCTGCATAAGCTGTAATTCCTGGGCACAGTTAGCTTGCCTATGGCTCAGCTGGAGGAGGCGGGTGCTCTCAGACACCTGCTCAGGGGGTTCAGCTGAGACACTTGCACAATGCTGGGATCATTCTGATGGAAGCTATGTCTTCAGACACCGTGGTTCAATCCATCCAGAATTATCATGCAGAGCCTTAGCTCTTGAACAGCACTTCTTCCCCACCCTTCACTACTCCAAGCAGCTCCAACAAACTTCTCAGAAGAAACACAGGGCAGCAGAGACCTGGCAGACCATAACCAAGTGCAGCCTGCACTTGGGAGGGCAGTGCCCACTCCTTGCTTACGCCCTGCTCCAGCAGGTTAAGGAGTCTGAGCCTCACTGTCCTTTTACAGCTGAAGACTTTCAGCACCTCATGCCAACATTTCTCACTAAGATACACCCAAGGCATTGAATTCTCTTCTCACTACCTCCTCCCAGTCCTCCCCTAGGAACAGAAACCACTAAGATTCTACAGCAAACGCATCTACACTGCAAGAGCACACTGAACCACCTGCAACAGTGAAACACGGTTTTCTAGAGTGGCTTTGAAAACACACCTTTCGACAGCTGTCTCCCTGTAGCCAAAAGGAAACTGAGCAGGAAAAGAAGAGTCCAGCCTGAAACACGCCCGTGCTACTAGCCCAGGTTTTTCACGGTGAATGCAGAATCCATCCTGTTCTTGAGGTAACAAATGACCAGTGGGTCTCCCCTTGCTCCACCCCTTCTCCTTAAAAGAGAGAACAAGAAAGAGAAAACAAGCAGAAGAAACCCAGGCGTACCTTTCCACACACAGAGCAGAAATTGGAACAGCAGCTGTCTCCTTCCTGAGACATGGTGGGGAGCATCCCAGAGGAAGCCCAGGTTCTTTGCTTCTCTCCACAGGGACTTCAAGCACTCCTGGCAAGAGCTGGTTTTGTTCCTTCTTCAGCTGCTTCCATCACCAAAATCTCCTTTTGAAAAGGAACCCTAAAGAAAGAATCAGCAAATGAAAAATAATGAGCAATAACCACTTTCCCAGCTTTCTTCTGACACGCAATTTAGACTCTCGACTAGGGCAAGGTCTTAAAATCAGCTGCTTACAAGAGCTGTCCCCACATATATCCAGCTTCTGCACAGCTGCCATTATTTCGGACAGCGAGTGTAATCGCAGAATCATAGAACGGCCCGGGTTGGAGGGGACCTCAAGGATCATGAAGATCAATCACCTCCCTGTCCCTGCTGGCCATCCCCTCTTCTGATGCAGCCCAGGGTACCATTTGCTCTCTGAGCTGCAAGAGCACGCTGATGGCTCACGTTCTCTTCTTCATCCACCAGGACCCCCAGGTCCTTCTCTGCGGGGCTTCTCTTAAGGACCGCTCCTCCCAGTCTGTAGGAATGCCTGGGATTCCTCCAGCCCAAGTGCAAAACCTTGCACTTTGCTGTGTTGAACCTCATTAGATTCACCTAGGCCAACCTCTCGGGCGAGGTCCCTCTGAATGGCATCCCTTCCTTCCGCTGTGTCAGACGCACCCTCAGCAAACAGCAGAGGGTGCACTCGATTGCATCACTGGTGTCCCTGATAACGATGTAAAAAAGCACTGGTCCCAAGACAGACTCCTGGATGACACCACTTGGTATCGGCCTCCACCTGGACACAGAACCATGAATCACCACCCTCTGTCTGTGGCCTTTCAACCAATACCTTCTCCACCAGGTGGTCCACCTGTCAAATCCACGTCCCTCCAATTTAGAGAGAAGGATGTGGTGGAGGGCCATGTCAAAGATCTTGCTCAAGTCCAGGTCAATGACATCTGTTTCCTTCCTTTTGTCCACAAATGCCGCCACTCCATCACAGAAGGCCGCCAGACTGGTTAGGCATGGCCTTCCCCTGGGAAAGCCACGCTGGCTCTATTTGATCACATGCTCATTCCTGATGTGATCAAGCATGTCTTTCAGGTGGATCTGTTCCTCACCATCTTCATAGCAGTTATACATTTGAATCAAATCATTGGTGTTGCTCTCACGAAGAAAACTTCTTTGTCTTCCACTCCTGCTGCAGCTGCAATGGCTGCACCAGCATGACGCACGTGTTGGACAAACCTCCAGCTCTGGCCTAGCCATGCACAGCAGCAGTCCGTCCCCCTCCCAGCTCACTCACCACTGTGCTGCTGTGCCACAAACTCGGTGCAGCAGCGAGAGCAGGCAGCACCCATCACCCTCCTCCAACTCTCACTGCCAGCTGGGATGAGGACTGACACAGCGTGCACACCCCAGCCTGGCTTTTCTGCTGAGACACCTCCCAGCAACCACCCAGCACCAAACCCAGCTCACCTCTTAGTTCTGCTCAGCCTAAGCTGCGCCCAGCTCACGTGCACACCGCAGCAGTGCTTCTGACAGGCTCTCACAGGGTGGTCTTTAGCAAGGGGGTCCAAAGCTCTGTCTCCACGTGCAGCACGCTCAGGAGAGCAACAGCTCTGCTCACCAGCTGTGGGACAAATGATCCCACACCAGCAATGACTGCAACCTTAAGCAAAGGGAGAGGCCGCCTCCTAGATCCAAATTTTAGGAAACCAACACCCAAGAGGTGTCACCTGAAGTCAAATATCAGAGAAATTAAGATGACTCTTCTGCATCCAGCTTGGATCACTCCCTCACTCAGGCACACCACGATCAGATCAAGGACATGCTGCCTCTGGGCTGCCTTCAGCTTAGAGACCATAAGGGTTTGGGCTTCCAAACACTCAGCAAGCGTTTGGATGAGCCAGCTTCCTGCTGGGGAGCCCCCTGCATCACTGCTGCCCGACACAAAAGCTGCCTCCTTGGTTCCCAGCCTTACCTTCTCATGCCGTTCATCCTGCTCTGCAGCTCCTGCTCTGAATAGTCTTCTTATGTTCCCACGGGGCAGGTAGAAAATGAAGACACGGCCCCTGCCACCAAGGTCAGCTCTGCAGCACACATGACCTCAGGAGCACTTGGCTACTCATGCAAACTGCATAGTGCAAGGAAGATTGTTGCCTGTTGCACTTCTTCTTCTCCTGGCTCAGAAAGTAGCTTTCCTACCTAGTAAATGGGAAAAGAATAGTAATAACTAAAAAAAAGAAAACAAAAGCCTGACACAAAGCAGACGTGATTGTTACTGTGGAATTCAGGAGGGCAAGGGATTTGCCCTCTATATGAAGAAGCTGACTGCTAAGGACTAAGAACAGCCATGATCACATGGAGAACTTGCAGGTCAAATTAATGACTGAACCAATCGTGGGCTTCTGGAGGTGAGGGTCTGCTCCAGGCCGCCCGGTGAAGGGAGCCTGTTGATGGGCCCTGCTTACTGCAGCTACCAGAAGCACCGCGCTCACTGACTCTTAACTTGATGGGGGATTCCAGTCAGGCTGGGAAATCAGCATGGCTGGCTGCAAGCTGTCTGAGAGACTGCTGGAGTGCACAGAGATGAACTGTGTGGCCCAAGCATTAAGCACACCAAGCAGAAGGGAAGCATTACTGGACACGGTGCACAGCAGGGCTTAAGTCTGGAGGTGGTCAGGCCTGTAGTGACCATGCCCTCCTAGAGTTCCTCATCTCGAGGAATGCGGGCCTGGCCAAAAGCAAAGTCAGGACCCTGAGCTTCAGGAGAGCCAGCCGCAGGCTGTTCCAAGAATTCTTGGACGAGAGCCACTGGAAAACCGTTCTGAGGGGCAAAGGAATGGAAAAGAGATGGGAACTTGCTCAGAAAAACTTGCTCAGAGCTGCCTACAGCTACCACAAACATCCCTGTGTGTGCACCTGTGTGCAACCCAACTCCTCAGCACACCCCTGTGCAAGCACACATTGGTGCCACCGCATCCACGCACTATCCATGTGCTCACACACACTCACGCAACCACATCCCTTAGTGCAGCCCTGTGCGCACACACACAGACACACGCGCAACCCCTTCCTTTCACTCCCAAAGTGCACACACACACCGGTACCACAATGTCTTTGCACAGCTCCAACCTTTACACACCCCTGTGCACGCACATATATGTGCGTGCTTGTCCTTGCTCACATACCCACTGACATGCACAGACCTGAGCAACCCCACTGGTTTGTACACTCATGAACACAAACGTGTGCAACAGCATCTGTGCACAAATACACACACACTGGTGGAACCCCACTGCTTTGCACAATCCTGTGCACACTCACGTGTGTCATGCACTGATTTCCCAGCCAGTCCTCGTGGGGTCTCTTACTTAGGATGGGAGTGCAGGGGAGCAGCCAGAAGCTGTTTGCATTCCCTGCTGTCTGCTGGGCAGGTTTGTTGGCGATGCTCGGGTTGCTTTGCTTTCCCTTGGGAGGTGGGAAGGAGCTTTGGGTTGGAGGCACATCCCGTGCCAGAGCTTCCCGATGGGATCAGCAGGTCTGTCAGAGAAGTGGGTGAGGTTGCACGCCAAGCTGCAGCAGAGGAAGGGGAGGAGGTCCCAGCACAGCTCTGCACCACGCTCTGCCACGCCGGGCAGCTTGTTCCTGGCTCAGCAGTGCCATCAGACAAGAAGCAGGGAAGGAAATCAAGGATGGGGGGTACCATCAAACGCAGTCGGTGCGTGCCTGTGCAGACTCACAGACTCAGAGCTTGCGGGTTGTTTCTGCTTTTGTAGCATTCGTGTGCTGTAGTTGGGCAAAAGGTCCTGCTGCTTGAATCTTCTTCTGCAAGAGCCGCCTACCAGTAAATGGCTGCGGGGATGGAGGATGTGACAGAAAGCATTTGTCTCCACAACAGCGTAGTTACACTTGGTCTAGAGAGTGAGAGAGGCAGGCAGCACTGCCTGATGTTGGTCAGGGTGAGCTCCTCCTGCCGCAGCGCCATGATGGCAGGGCTGGAGATGATCTGCAGGGCTGGCTCAGAGGTGGGAGCCGGGAATGGAAACGACGAGAGGACAGAGGTGTTAGAGCATCCAAAAAGCAATAAAGAAAAAGCACTGAAAAGCATCACAAAGCCGCAGCCAGGAGGCTTGGAGTTTTCATGAGCAGTTCCAGGATGCTAGGATAAAAAATGGTAGCAGAGCTCTCGCTGCAGGCATCCCAAAGTCAGGCAAAATGGGAACACACCCAGAGCTCGGCTGCACGCACCCCACAGCCAGAGCACTGCAAGCTGAGCTGCCTTGCTGTTTCTTGCATTCATCCCAGTCCCTGTGAATGAAGAATCGGAATGCAGCCAAAGTGTTGATTGAGCACGAGCGTGCCTTTATTCAATGGGACAAAGGAGGGCGTGAGAGGTCCAGGCTTTAAGATGGGACCAATCCTCTGTTGTTAAGGAGAGAGTAACTCAGAGCTCGTGCTGTTGCTTGGAGCCTGGCACTGGTGGCCTGATTCTACACCCCCCTCCAAGAGGCTCGGCTTCTCCTCGGTGTTGCTGACCTGAGCCTGCATGGTGGTGCTGCTGTCGGGGCACTCGGGCTGTGCTTGGGCTGGGCTGTCCTGGGACCCCTGCACTGGGTCCCAATCCACGCTGGTGCCTGTGGTGTCTGGCAGGCTCAGGTCAGCAGCTTCCGGAGGGATGGGATGAACGAGGGCTTCAACGACGATGATGTTCTTGTCTGCATTGATGGTGCCATATGGAAGGCTCTCCACTGAAATGCAGCACCCTGTGCTTCCTAACAGCTCTTCATTGATGGAAGCACAGGATGCGCTGTCGTAGCATGCCCTGCGTCTTCGGGACACACGAGGGCTCGGGTCACCTAGGAAGGAGTAGATGGACAGCGGTTAGTGTCAAACGTTCACAAGATGAATCATGAAAGAGGTTCTTGACATCTGGCTACGTAGTGGTGGTGGGCAGAAGCAAATAGGCTTCTAGCAACAGTGTCACTGTCTTGACAGTGATCCTCGTGCAGGTCCAGCTCTTGTGTTGACAAGAGACTCATTTGGGAAAGACAGGGGTGAACCAAAGATGTCAGGCACAGGCTCGAGCGCCAGAAGGAGGTACAAGCCCACTGAAAGCATGAATCCTACCTGTGCTGCTGACAAGCAGTGCTTTGAAAGCTGGATTTGCACCCTTACCTGCCAGGACCACGACTTGTGCTTCTGAGGGATCCCTGGCACTGAGCTGCAGTTGGCGTTTGGCTGCAGGGGATGGTTTGCCCAGACAGAAACAGGAACGCCAACTGCCAGCTGGTGACTCCGTCCTCTTGCTGTGAGAACTTGGTCTGGAGAGAGAAAGCAGAGCGTGCTGTCAGTCGTGGTGCAGGGTGAGGGAAGAGCTGCTCCGAGCCCTTGCCGACAGTTGCCCGTTCCTGGCAAACCCACCCGACCAATGATGATAGCGGCTGGAAAGGGAAGTCCTCTTTACCTTTCCGATGGAGAATCAATGACCGTGTGGAAGTTCCTCATTACAGCTGTGGGGCCTTCCTCCACCTCGGTGTTGCTGCTCTGTGTCGCAGCAGGAGAGCTGCTCTGGCCTCTCCTCTCAGCCTGTGCCTCCTGCAGCGTGAGCAGCTTTGTGGATGGAGGAGACACCCACACAGACTTGGGCCCGTCCAGAGAGCTGTGCCCTGCAAGGGGAAACCACAGGTAAGAGGGAGGATCAGAAGGCAGCCGCACAGCCATCCCAGTTCTGCATTTCTCTCAGACTTGCTTATCAGAGCCACTGGAAGAAGAGGAGCTCAAAAGAACCGTGTGCTCAGAGGTATGCTCGTGGCAAAGGACACAGCCACAATTAAGAGCAGCTCACTGTATCGAAACAGGCAAACAAAAAACCTAGAAAAACTAGGGGGCAGGGACCTCGGAAAGCTTTGCTGCCACACTTCAATCAAGCTTCACCTGCTTGCAAAACATCTGAACGGCAGTGACGGTTTTCTCCATGGAAGCTTTGGGTTTGGACACTCTCAGGACCCAGGAACGGGGCACCATATTCTAATCTAAACCCAGAAGCCTGCTGTCTCCTCGACAGAAAAAGCATTTTCAAAGGTCTTGGAGAAGGCCTGGCTTGGATCAAGGTGTCAGATCAAGATCAAGCTAATGGAGGAAGACGCTCACCTGCCCTCTCTCCCACGGCTGGCGTGGATTTGGAGGGGAAGAGGACGTCTGTGTGGCTGATGAGGAACTCCACAACATCTGACTGCGTCTGCAGCTCCTTGCACGCAGCTTCTCCGCTGGCGCAGGCGGACTGGCTCTGCTGGGATCTGAAGAAAAGGCAGATCTTACAAGTCATTTCCCCAGGATCATTTCCCCCAGTCTGAATTTCTGTAGCCAAAACCTGACAAGTTGGGCTCTGGAGACTTCCGCAGTGGGCAATCAGCGATGCCACTGACAAAATTCTCCTGGATGATCAGGGACACAGCAGTCCCAGCTAAACAAGTGAGTAGAAACTGTCACCTGGAAATTGTGCCCCTGGGGTTGGGCCAGAGCAGAAGTAAGCATCGTGTTGAAACGGAAGTTTACCTTAAGAGGTTTGGAGCCCACACTATCGCCAAGTTCTGAGCATGCATGTTGGTGATGGAGCAGTTCCCGGCCAGAGACGCCAAGTGTCTCATAAGGTATTCCAGCGTCCTGGAAAACAAGAGGGGCAGATGTTCAGCACCAAAAAGCAAGCCGTGCTGCAGCGCACAAAACAAACCTCACTTCATGCCGGTTGTTGTCATTGCTACCGTCCCTGAATATGAAGTAGGTAAAACATTCCCAATGCCACCACACTGCAGCACCAAGCCCCAGCACAGCACAGCCGCAGCCATCGGCTGCACCAACCGTGCCCCCGTACCAAGGAACTGACCCAATCAACCGACCCGACGCAGCCTTCAGCCGCTTCAGCGTGCACAGGCATGATGCTGCCAGCGTGAGGCAACACCTGGAATCGCATCATGGCCCTCTGAAAGGCAGCAGGGCTGAACTCAGCAGACCGAGCGCAGCACTGACCTGTAGTGAGGAGCGGGCAGCTGCTGGATGGCATCCTGCATGCTGAGCAGCCGCTCCTCCTCCGTCGCAGCGCAAACAGCGTCCTGGAAAAAGGCAGGAAGGGATTCAGACACCAGGCGGGAATAGCAAAGGAAAGGGAATTCTTCCAAGCGTCGTGAATAGCTTAAATAAGCACCTCCTGGCACCACCAAAAGTGGCATCAGCCTGAGGCAGGATGTGGCAAAGACATGCCTCATGGGGCTAACAGAAATAAGACCTCGGAGCTGGGGCACTGCTGCAACCATCAGCCAGGACGCCCAGGGGAGAGGTGAGTGTCATTTCCAAGACATTGCCCTGAGCTTACCGAGAACTTGGCATACAGCTGCTCGGTCAGCAGAGGGTTCGGGAGCTCCCTGAAGTACATCTTGCAGAGGGAGCTCACGCTGTGAATGTCTCGGACGCTGAGCTCGGGAACCTGCTCCAACTCAAACTCATGGCTGCAGAGAAGGACACAGGATTGGGCAGAGGGCTTTGAGAAAGAGGAAAGCAAGTCCAAAGCCACACAGAATACAGTCAGGAAAAGGAAGGGGTTCCTCTGAACGCCCGCAGCATGGCACGTGCCCCTGCTGACAGCTGTGTCAGTCGCAGCACTCTTACCGTAGGCGCTGGATCCTGGACGCCATGCCGGACAGGCGGTAGATCCCCTGCACCACGCCATGCTGCTCAATGAACTCGGCGCAGCTCTGCAGGACCTGGGGGACTACAGAACAAGAGCCAGCGGTTAGCTCAGCTTCTTACTCAAGTCCTGCTTCAGGCCCTGCTCTTCTCACATCCCACCCAGTAAGCCCAGCCGGGCCACCGCTTGCTTCCTCCTTAGAGGAGAAAGCTGGCAGAGACAGCTGTGAGGAAACTGCACAGAGACGTGTTCTTGGCTTTCCAGAAATGCCACCACCAATCAACAGCCTGGAGAAAGTAATTCTGGCAAAACCACAGACACTGCAAGTCCCATCACAGCTCCCTGGGGAATGGAGGAATGCAATCTCAAGTCCAGAAGAGCTAGGAAAAGGATGCAGGATGCTCTGTTTGGCCAGAAGGCTTCCTATGTTTTCAGACTGAAACAATTGTTGGATATGATCTCCCTTTTATCTTTAGATGCCCAGCGGAGGGAGATCTCAGCAATGGGCTGTTCCTTACCATCACGGCCAGAGCGGAGAAGGTGCTCCCCCAGGTCACACCCAAACACCCCTTCCTTCGCTGGCTCCGGCTGCTCCGATCTCCTGGGGCGAGCCTTCACCACCGAACGAAGGAAGGTGCTGAGCTTGCCCCGTTTCCTCGGCACTGCAAAGAAACAAAACAAAGAAACCAGTTCATTTCAGGCTTGGCTCGGTTGGACGAGGCTGAGCGTAACGCCTTCGACCGAGCACGGAACATCGGGAAGAACATTCCCAACAAGGACACGCAAGAACGGATTTTCCCCGTCCCTGCACGTGCCCAAGGCCAGGTCAGAAGGGGCCCCGGACAGCCTGCTCTCGACTCCTGCTAAATGCGTCGGCTGCCGACCCAGACTGAGGCAGAGGCCATGGAGCCTGAGGATGATCCTTTAGGCCCCTGCCAATCCCAAGCCATTCCAGGAGGATTCTGTGACTTCCCCAAGCCCAACAATAAACACAGTGGGATTGGGACAGATCTCTGCGTGTTCCCATGGACCTTAATGCAGTCCTGTTGCTAATCTTGCTCAACGCTAGCATTAACGAACCCCCTGAAAGCCACGCTCTGACCCCATTTTACTAACCCGCATTGTCAAATGTAACATGTGTACCTGGCTTTGGCAATGAATTGATGAGGGACTCGGGAACTTTTCCACTGATGAGCTCCACGCACTCACCAGGGAAAAACCCAACCTGTAACAAGAACAAAAAGAGAGGAGGGCATTAGCCTGAGCCCAGAGCCCAAGGGAATGTCCCCTGACAGCGACACAGGGCAACCGTTTGCATCCGGAAGCCATCCTGTGCAGGCAGAGCAGCTCCAAGCTGATATTCCTGACTCTACTGAAGTTGGGCTCTCTAGTCGAAAGCATGTGCCTACCTGAAAGCCACGCTTGCCTCTCCACCGGGGGCTCAGCTCCTTTGGTGGCATATCAATAATGCACACCAAGTCTCCCACCTGCAAGAGATTGAAACGTCAATCCCAGCTTCAGCACAGCTGGCAGGAAAGCACAGCTCAAATAACTGCCTTCTTCTGCGCCACAGAATATCCTAAAGCTAGACAGCAATTGCACCAATGCAGCCCCAAGGCATTTTCCCTTCTAAAACTGAACTTGGAGGTACAAGGGTCACACAACATACACAGTACAGCTGTGCAGTAGGAAACAGGTCTCAAAATCAGCAGGCTCTCTGCCAAAGGCTATGGAAGAGCTCCACTTTAACCACGGGCATCGGTTAGCAGGGCTTCCTGAACACATCTGCACACTTCACACACCCGTCTGCTGTTGCTCAGAGACCAGGCTCCCATACTGGGCAGGATCTGCTTGATTACAAGGTTCAAATGCCCAATCCAACCATACTGGAGAGATGGCTGAACTCCTCCTGACCCAGCGCAAGTCTAAGCTGGAACCGAACCTTCGAAGCTTCACCTCACGAGACATTCTGAAGGTGTCTGTGAATATTCCTGAGCCGTTCACACCCTAGACTACTCTCCCGTGCATGACAACAAGGAACGCCTGTAACTGCTTACCTCCAGGGAGACTTCATCCGGCCCCTGGGCGACGTAACGCTTAATAACATGGGCTGCCGCAATCGCTGGCACGTTGAAAGATGACTCCGCACGCACCAGCTGCGGCTTCCACATGTTATCAGCCTGCAAAACAGAGCACAGGCCGTGGTCAGGAGCTGAGGACAAACCAGGAGGATTTCAAGGTGAGGAGCACATCTGCAGAGAAAGCTGCAGGAAATGCGCTCCCTCCTGCTCAGGAGCACTTCAGAAGGAGCTGCACTTCTCATCACAGTTGTTTCTCTTCCTGGCATGCAGCAGGATCGCCAGGCCATGCAAAGATGCATCTCTCTCTACACAGACTCATCAGCAATGGCACTGGCGTGGACAGGTGGCCTGGCCCCCTTTGGCCCACTCTTTCCTGTAGGAGAGTACATCTGCAGCTCCCTCTGCTAGCTCAACACAGGGAACAAAGACAAGTCAGAGCTTCATACTGTACCTCCGTGCCCGCTACCTCGGGCTCACATCTGATCTCGCTGCATGCGTTGCCCATCCCAGCAGGTGTGACAAGCTGGAACAGAGCAGAAACACACTTCTGTTTTCTCTATTCACCCAGCACAGTATGGAGGGACTTCTTCAGAGCTACCCTTGCATACCCTGCGGCATAGGCAAGTGTTCGAGAAACTACCCCTTGCTTCAGTAAATTCAAACGTGACAGCCTCTGAGGCAGTGCTGTACCAAGTTGCTATCCCTCTGCCAGCAGATGGGGACTCTGGCACAGAGCAGCAGATGCATTCGCCCAGAGCGCTCTGACAGTGCGACAGCAGGGCATTAGACAGCACTCTTCTGAGGGCTGAGCTGGAGGGCAGTGAAGAAACCCACGGCATGCAAAACGACGTGGTGGGACAAAAGATGGCACGTACCTGGCAACGAGATCACCTCAGGCTATCTGCAGCAGTTCCTGGTCACTCTGCTCAGATCTTATGAGAGCAAAAGCTGCACCAAGGCAGTGGGCAGAGGGTGGGCAGAGGAGAGAGAAAGAGCAGGTCAGTGAGCAGGAATAAGACAGCCATGGAATAAAGCACACAGCACAACTGTCCCATCCACTTGCTGCAAGACATGCTGAGTCTCAGGCTATGTGATGCCTGTCCGCCCAGCAGCTTTACTCTGCTTCCACAACTGAGCAAAGAAGACGGCTGAAGAAGCATGGGACGGGTGGTACTTTTATGAATACCCCCTTTGGGACGTGTCTACCGGGGGAAAATGACGTCTGATGCGCAAGAGTAAGCAATACGGTGCTGGGAGCTCCGACAGCCAGCACTTCTCAACACCTCACTGCCCACCCGTCCATCCCACGCCGGCTCAGCTTACCTACAGGATGCTGCGCACGATGGTACTCAAACAAAGGCACTAAAGGCACAAGAACAACAAGCCAAACAACCACTCCGAACTCCTACACGCCCACAAAGGAACATAGAACACACCACTCCTCTCCACATGCCAGCCGCTTATGACATCACCAACAGCCACCAGCCTGGTCCACCATGACCCCCCACAAGGGGGGGAGGCAAGACCCCCTGGTCACATGTGATTCCAACACGGCACCACAACATTCCAGAACTCAGGGTGGGGTTGGAATTACGTCCTGGTGTGGCAGCGCAATGGGAGGTGTTTGGGCACAGCTGAAGAGCTGACAGACACCGGAGGTTTCCAAAGGAGGGTGCCAGGTTAACTCTCAGCATTCTTTTGCAGGGCTCTTTGGGATGCTTCAAACCCATTTCACTGCCTAGGTCATTTCTAGCAAGTCCAGCTGACAAATGCTCACTTTGTCTGGGTAACGCCTCTATGCATCATGAATGAAAAAGAAAATAAAATGGGCACGCGACCCTGTGAAACTTACCTCTCTGCTCTTGTTGTCAGCCAGACACCCAAGATGAGCATTGCGTGTCCCTGCTCCTGAATCAGATGCACCCAAGCCTGTGCTCCACTCTGACCCACCTCATGGTTTACATTATAGCACACATTGTGGCACATACATTTTTTTTCCCACAGGCCCCTCGCCTCTCTTGTTAGTGTCAGATCCACTCAGGTTAAAATACATGGATCAGAACAGCCATTCAGTTCTGCTGAGGCAGGATCCCACCGCTGGGATGTCCCCCAGTCCCATTCCCTGCTTCTCCTGGCACGGGTGGGGAAAGGAACAGCAAGTGATATCACCTACCCAGACTTCTGCTGGGCCTTCCATTCGGTCGCCCATCCCAGGGAGAAGCAGGGGAGCTCCCGTGGCACAAAGCTCGCAGCTGCAGAAATCAAGGCTGCCTCTAAGATGGTGCTTTCAAACAGCACGAGTAACTGGATGTAGGACTTGAAACACAAGGGTAACATGAAAAAGCCACCAGTCCCCACGGATGGGGCTGTTCGCAGAGACAACAGCTGCGTGCTTTCCAGCAGTGTGATGCTCACCCAACAAAGCGCTCAGCCAGCAGATGCCTCCAGCGTCTGAGCACCCATTTGGAGATGGTTTTCTTAACATCCAAGCTGAATCTCCCCTCATACAACCTGAGGTTGTTCCTTCCACTCCTGTCACTACTTACATGGGAGAAGAGCAGGACAACCCTCACCTCCACATAACCTCTCTTCAGGTAATCGTACAGAATGATAAGGTCCTCCCTGAGCCTCCTCTCTTCCAGACTAAATCATCCCAGTTCCATAAGAAGCTCCCCATAAGACTTGTGCTCTAGACACCTCACAGCTTCACTGGTCTCTTCTTTGCATGAAAAAAAAAACAACAAAAATACATACATAGATTCCTGACCAAAAAAGGTGGGAGTTAATAACCACCAAAGAGGTTCCTGTTCCCTGGCCTAATCCTGGCACTCCAACTCCTGGGTGATGCCCACAGGCTTCAAGTCAGGTCTCAAATCCATTGGACTCCCGTCAGAGAACTCCATCAAAAAGGATGTTACACATGTGACACTTACATTCATTTTGCGCCAGAAACAGCACTGCCAGCAGGAGCGGAGAGGTGACTGTCCCCCTGTACTCGGCACTGGTGATGCTGCAACTCAAGTTCTGTTTCCAGTTTTGGACCCCTCAGTGCAAGAAAGACACTGAGGCTTTGGAACGTGTTCAAAGAAGGGCAACAAAGCTGGTGAGGGCTCTGGAGCACAATGGGGCCATATGAGGAGAGGCTGCAGGAGCTGGGAATGCTCAGCCTGGAGAAGAGATGGCTCAGGGGAGACCTTCTTGCTCAATATAACTTCCTGAAGGGAGGTTGTAGTGAGCTGGGGGACGGCCTGTCCTCTTGTGTCATTATTGACAGAACTAGAGGGAATGGTTTCAAGCTGCAGCAGAGGAGATTCAGGCTGGACATTAGGAAATATTACTTCTCAGAAAGGGTGGCCAAGCACTGGAATGGACTGCCCAGGGAGCTGGTGGAGTCACCGACGCTGGGGGTGTTCAAGGAACGACTGAATGTTGTGTTGAGGGACGTGGTTTAGTGAAAGCCATTAGTAGTAGGAGAACTGTGCTAACACTCATGATTCAAATTACGCAGAAGTTCTCGGTGAGAACTGTACCTAACATTTCTCCTTCTTCAAGCAAACAGGCCCAACACGTGGTCGTAAAAATGCTTTCATCAGAAAGAAGCAGAGATGGCATGGCAGGACAGATGTACTCAGTGTGCACGTTTGAAGCCATTCGAGATCCTAGTCATTCTTGCTGTAGGACCCCTGACTTCTGTTAAAAGCTGAACGGAATACCCATTTTCCATCAGCTACCACCATCCCAAACAGCCAGCCTTCTTGCAGCCACCTGGCCCAAACATCCCTTTGGCTCTACACTTGATTCCTGCAAGAGAGATGGGAGCTCGGCACGCACACCATCCTTCCAACACCCCAGCCCAGCAGCAAGGGATCACAGCACTGGCACAGCTGAAACAAAAAGGGTGCGCGAGTTTCCTGGTAGCACTCAGTGTGAACAAATCTACCACTGAGCAACACCGTGAGCCCCCACTCACCTCAGCACAGGTCAACCTGTAACCCCAGCCTTCCCCTATCCACGTGCACACGCACACCTGTGTGCCACCCTGCCTGCTTTGCACACCCTCATGCACGCACCGCATCTTCTGCCCTCCTTTGCATTCACAGACGTGTGCAAACCATCCCTGGGAACACGGACGTGCCTACACCTACCACAAACATCCCTTTGTCTGCACCTGTGTGCAGCCCAACTCCTCAGCACACGCACTCGTTTGTGCCACCCTGTCCACGCACTCACCACGTGCCCTCCAGCATCACTGCTGCCTCGCTACAAGAAAGTCATTGAGGCACTGGAACTTGTCCATGGAAGTCTGTTTCTCCAGCAGCTCCCATTCATCATCAGCTCCCATTCTGAACTCCACTGTGCAAAACAGCAAAACTTCTCCTGCAAATGGCTGCAGTCACCAAAGCTCAGCCCACTGTCCAGGTACTAGCCTTCTCCCTTCTGTTTTCCACATTAGCCCATCTTTTTGCTCCCCAAAATGGAACTGCACTTCAACAGCCAAAACACAAACTAATACATCACTTTGCACTGCTCCTTCCCGCACCCCCAAGTAAATGGTTACCTGACATCCCCTACAGCACAGCACCTGCTCAGAAGTAACATTCAAACTCTATTCTTTCCTACTTCTTAATAGAGGACGGGAAAAACTCACTTCTGCATGGCGGTAAGGACAGTCTGTCCCCATCACATCCCTCTGTCTGCTAAAGGTGCAACTGGATCTCTTGCGGCCTGCTGGCTGCTGCTCACAAACGCAGGGAACTGCACCACACTGATTCTAAAGAGAGAAAGGAAGAAACGGGGGTGGGAAGGGGCACCCATGGTTTGCAGAGATGCTCCAGATTGTGCCGGAGATGGAATATCAGAGTGCTGGGACATTGTTTATCACTAAGGAAAACACTTGGAAGCATATTCAGTCTGCATAAGCTGTAATTCCTGGGCACAGTTAGCTTGCCTATGGCTCAGCTGGAGGAGGCGGGTGCTCTCAGACACCTGCTCAGGGGGTTCAGCTGAGACACTTGCACAATGCTGGGATCATTCTGATGGAAGCTATGTCTTCAGACACCGTGGTTCAATCCATCCAGAATTATCATGCAGAGCCTTAGCTCTTGAACAGCACTTCTTCCCCACCCTTCACTACTCCAAGCAGCTCCAACAAACTTCTCAGAAGAAACACAGGGCAGCAGAGACCTGGCAGACCATAACCAAGTGCAGCCTGCACTTGGGAGGGCAGTGCCCACTCCTTGCTTACGCCCTGCTCCAGCAGGTTAAGGAGTCTGAGCCTCACTGTCCTTTTACAGCTGAAGACTTTCAGCACCTCATGCCAACATTTCTCACTAAGATACACCCAAGGCATTGAATTCTCTTCTCACTACCTCCTCCCAGTCCTCCCCTAGGAACAGAAACCACTAAGATTCTACAGCAAACGCATCTACACTGCAAGAGCACACTGAACCACCTGCAACAGTGAAACACGGTTTTCTAGAGTGGCTTTGAAAACACACCTTTCGACAGCTGTCTCCCTGTAGCCAAAAGGAAACTGAGCAGGAAAAGAAGAGTCCAGCCTGAAACACGCCCGTGCTACTAGCCCAGGTTTTTCACGGTGAATGCAGAATCCATCCTGTTCTTGAGGTAACAAATGACCAGTGGGTCTCCCCTTGCTCCACCCCTTCTCCTTAAAAGAGAGAAAAAGAAAGAGAAAACAAGCAGAAGAAACCCAGGCGTACCTTTCCACACACAGAGCAGAAATTGGAACAGCAGCTGTCTCCTTCCTGAGACATGGTGGGGAGCATCCCAGAGGAAGCCCAGGTTCTTTGCTTCTCTCCACAGGGACTTCAAGCACTCCTGGCAAGAGCTGGTTTTGTTCCTTCTTCAGCTGCTTCCATCACCAAAATCTCCTTTTGAAAAGGAACCCTAAAGAAAGAATCAGCAAATGAAAAATAATGAGCAATAACCACTTTCCCAGCTTTCTTCTGACACGCAATTTAGACTCTCGACTAGGGCAAGGTCTTAAAATCAGCTGCTTACAAGAGCTGTCCCCACATATATCCAGCTTCTGCACAGCTGCCATTATTTCGGACAGTGAGTGTAATCGCAGAATCATAGAACGGCCCGGGTTGGAGGGGACCTCAAGGATCATGAAGATCAATCACCTCCCTGTCCCTGCTGGCCATCCCCTCTTCTGATGCAGCCCAGGGTACCATTTGCTCTCTGAGCTGCAAGAGCACGCTGATGGCTCACGTTCTCTTCTTCATCCACCAGGACCCCCAGGTCCTTCTCTGCGGGGCTTCTCTTAAGGACCGCTCCTCCCAGTCTGTAGGAATGCCTGGGATTCCTCCAGCCCAAGTGCAAAACCTTGCACTTTGCTGTGTTGAACCTCATTAGATTCACCTAGGCCAACCTCTCGGGCGAGGTCCCTCTGAATGGCATCCCTTCCTTCCGCTGTGTCAGACGCACCCTCAGCAAACAGCAGAGGGTGCACTCGATTGCATCATTGGTGTCCCTGATAACGATGTAAAAAAGCACTGGTCCCAAGACAGACTCCTGGATGACACCACTTGGTATCGGCCTCCACCTGGACACAGAACCATGAATCACCACCCTCTGTCTGTGGCCTTTCAACCAATACCTTCTCCACCAGGTGGTCCACCTGTCAAATCCACGTCCCTCCAATTTAGAGAGAAGGATGTGGTGGAGGGCCATGTCAAAGATCTTGCTCAAGTCCAGGTCAATGACATCTGTTTCCTTCCTTTTGTCCACAAATGCCGCCACTCCATCACAGAAGGCCGCCAGACTGGTTAGGCATGGCCTTCCCCTGGGAAAGCCATGCTGGCTCTATTTGATCACATGCTCATTCCTGATGTGATCAAGCATGTCTTTCAGGTGGATCTGTTCCTCACCATCTTCATAGCAGTTATACATTTGAATCAAATCATTGGTGTTGCTCTCACGAAGAAAACCTCTTTGTCTTCTACTCCTGCTGCAGCTGCAATGGCTGCACCAGCATGACGCACGTGTTGGACAAACCTCCAGCTCTGGCCTAGCCATGCACAGCAGCAGTCCGTCCCCCTCCCAGCTCACTCACCACTGTGCTGCTGTGCCACAAACTCGGTGCAGCAGCGAGAGCAGGCAGCACCCATCACCCTCCTCCAACTCTCACTGCCAGCTGGGATGAGGACTGACACAGCGTGCACACCCCAGCCTGGCTTTTCTGCTGAGACACCTCCCAGCAACCACCCAGCACCAAACCCAGCTCACCTCTTAGTTCTGCTCAGCCTAAGCTGCGCCCAGCTCACGTGCACACCGCAGCAGTGCTTCTGACAGGCTCTCACAGGGTGGTCTTTAGCAAGGGGGTCCAAAGCTCTGTCTCCACGTGCAGCACGCTCAGGAGAGCAACAGCTCTGCTCACCAGCTGTGGGACAAATGATCCCACACCAGCAATGACTGCAACCTTAAGCAAAGGGAGAGGCCGCCTCCTAGATCCAAATTTTAAGAAACCAACACCCAAGAGGTGTCACCTGAAGTCAAATATCAGAGAAATTAAGATGACTCTTCTGCATCCAGCTTGGATCACTCCCTCACTCAGGCACACCACGATCAGATCAAGGACATGCTGCCTCTGGGCTGCCTTCAGCTTAGAGACCATAAGGGTTTGGGCTTCCAAACACTCAGCAAGCGTTTGGATGAGCCAGCTTCCTGCTGGGGAGCCCCCTGCATCACTGCTGCCCGACACAAAAGCTGCCTCCTTGGTTCCCAGCCTTACCTTCTCATGCCGTTCATCCTGCTCTGCAGCTCCTGCTCTGAATAGTCTTCTTATGTACCCACGGGGCAGGTAGAAAATGAAGACATGGCCCCTGCCACCAAGGTCAGCTCTGCAGCACACATGACCTCAGGAGCACTTGGCTACTCATGCAAACTGCGTAGTGCAAGGAAGATTGTTGCCTGTTGCACTTCTTCTTCTCCTGGCTCAGAAAGTAGCTTTCCTACCTAGTAAATGGGAAAAGAATAGTAATAATTAAAAAAAAGAAAACAAAAGCCTGACACAAAGCAGACGTGATTGTTACTGTGGAATTCAGGAGGGCGTGGGATTTGCCCTCTATATGAAGAAGCTGACTGCTAAGGACTAAGAACAGCCATGATCACATGGAGAACTTGCAGGTCAAATTAATGGCTGAACCAATCGTGGGCTTCTGGAGGTGAGGGTCTGCTCCAGGCCGCCCGGTGAAGGGAGCCTGTTGATGGGCCCTGCTTACTGCAGCTACCAGAAGCACCGCGCTTACAACTCACCAACCAAGAGCCAGGCCTTGACAACTAGGCTGATCTGAGTACGTGGGAGGGAGCCAGACAGGGGACCACAAGTGTCCATTTCCACTGCAGCTCCCTGTAGAGAACAGCACCAATCAGCAGGCCTGAACAAACTTATTCACAGGCTTTGCACTGAGTCTTTTCTTCATAGAAAAAGTCACAGCGATTCCTGTTCAAAAAATGGAGGTGTTAATATGTACCAAGAAAGTTCCTGTTCCTATGCCTCATCCTCTCACCCCAACTTTCCTTGCCTCATCCCCAACTCCTGGATGATATCCACAAGGTTAATGGCAGGTCTCAAACCCATAGGACTCCTTTCACAATGTTCCATCAGAAAGGATGTTACACTTGTTCTATACACTCAAGCGGACTGAGCATCCGTATCTCAGTCACTTAAAACACACAGAAGCATCCAAAGCCAGAGCACACACATCCCTTCCTGTGGTACTGGAGCCCACAGCTCTCCTTCACACCTCTGTCGAGTTTCGGTGTTTTACACCCATGCAGCCTCGCTACGGTTCCATGGGTGTCACCCAAGACCTGCAGGACCTCTTTCTCCGCAAACCCCACCTGCAGGCACTAGCTCATGAGGTTCACCACCTGCCCTCCTGCGCAAGAACAAGCATTAAGAACGAGAGCAAAGTGCACCGGATCCAACCTGGCCTGCTCTGACCCTCAGTCCCGCCACGGATGCAGACTCATCCTCAGAGCCAGGCTGGACATCAACACATGCATCATTCTTCAAACACCCCATCCCAGCAGCAAGGGATCAAAGCGCTGGGACAGCAGAAACAAAAATGCTGTGAGAGTTTCCTGTTGGCACTGTACATGAACAAATCTACTGCTGAGCAACAGGATGGGAGACAAACAGCAGAAAACAACCAACCTGCAGAACTAACTCGTTTGGGGTTGGCCCAGATGTTTGCATGCTCCCTTTCCACGGCCCAGGCCAAGCGTGCTGAGCTGCTCCTCATTTGCACAGGGGGAGAACGCTGCAGATGGGATGTGGTGGCTATGCACACCATGCCTTTCTCCTGCTTTTCCTCTCTCCATCTTCCATTAGCAAACAGCATCTCCAAGCTTTCCTTCCTGAAAAAATCACTGGTAAAAAAAAGAACTGGCAAGCTTGCTTTTAAAAATGCCGTGTTTATACAGCTTGATGCTTTAAAGCAGAAGCTCACCTAGCAATGACCTACGTCAGACAAGCCTGCAGAGAAGTTATTTCTCTCTGCCGGCAGGCTTTGCACACATTCGCAAGTGCGACAGTCTGCCCAGATCTCAGCACAACTTTACTAATGGCTGAAATCCAGTTTATGCCCACCGCGTTTTTCTCTCTTCTGAAACACTGTACTGCTGCAAGAAGCAATGATGCAAGTACAGAATCACAGAATTAGAGCTAGAAGGGACCGCTAGAGACCATTCCCCTGCTGGCCATGCTCCTTTAAATGCACCCCAGGATCCCACTGGCCTTCCTGGCCGCCAGGGCACACTGCTGGCTCATGGCTGACCTGTCACCCACCCGGACACCCAGGCCCTACTCTGCAGAGTTCCTCTCCAGCAGGTCACAACCCAGCCTCGACCGATACCTGCAGTTATTCCTTCCCAGCTGGAAGACTCTACACTTGCTCTTGCTAAACCTCATCTGCTTTGTTGTTGGCCCAGCTCTCCAACCTGTCCACGTCTTGCTGAATGGCAGCACGGCCTTCCGGTGTGCCAGCCACTGCTCCCAGCTTTGACTCATTGGCATCCTTACCGAGAGTGGACACTACCCCTCTTCAGGGTCAATGACAAAGGCATTGAACAAGACCAGACCCAGCACCGACCCCCAGAGAGCATTGCCACTCACAGCTCTCCAACCGCACTCTGCACCGCCGATTGCCACCCTCTGAGCTTGGCCAGTCAGCCTGCTCTCAGCCTACCTCACCAGCCACTCATCTGTCCCACACTTTTTCAGCTTTATTACCAGGATGTCATGGGAGACTGCATCAAAAGCATTGCTCAAGTCAAGGTAGACGACTTCCACTGCTCTCCCGCCATCAGCCCAGCTGGTGATGCCATCGTAGAAGGCTAACAGGTTGGCCAAGTACAATTTGTCCTTGGTAAATCCATGCTGACTATTCCCGAAGGTCTTCCTCTTCTCCAATTGCTTGGAGATGCCATCCAGAACAAGCTGTTCCAGCACCTTTCTGTGCTTCTTTATGCCACAAAAGCTAGGAAAGAAGAAAATAGTTCCACATTAGGCATACATTTCAAGGAGGCTCCAGACAAGTGGAGACAGGGGAAAGCACTGGCAAGCCAAAGCAGGTCAAAATTTCCCACACTGCGTTAGCTACGGGGACGATAAATCATGCCCCCAAACTGCTTGCACTAGAACACCCAACCTGAAATCATAGAAGCTGCCGAGATACGAGTTTATCACAACCCAGAAGTCCTTTAGATCGTGCACTCCCTGGTGCAGTGACACTGGAGGATCAGAATCCTTGGAGAAAAGAACCGGGCCTGCTCAGCTCCTTCCCACCCTCCCAAGGAAAAGCAAACCAGCCGCACCGCTGCCAGCACAACCCCGCAGCACACAGCAGGGAACACAAACAGCTACCCAGTGCTCCCCTTCACTCCCAGCCTAACTACGAGTCCACCGGAGGATTCGGCGGGAAATCAATACAAAACACATGTGAGTGCACACAGGATTGCATAAAGCCAGGATGGAATTGCACACGCGAGTGTGTGTGCACAGGGCTGCACGAGTGTCTGCGAGCACATCCCCCTACTGTCCACCCTATAGACATATCCCCCCGTATCAGAGAATCATAGAATGGCCTGGGTTGCAAAGGACCGCAGCGATCATCTAGTTTCAACACCCCTGCTGGGTGCTGGGATGCCAACCACCATACCGGGATGCCCACAGCCACATCCAGTCTGGCCCTGAATGCCTCCAGTGATGGGGCATCCACAACTTCCATTCCCCCTTGTCCTATCACTATCCACCCTCATAAACAGCCATTCCCCCTCCTGTTTATGCGCTCCCTTCAAGTACTGAAAGGCCACAATGAGGTCCCCCCGCTGCCTTCTCTTCTCTAGGCTAAACAAGCCCAGATCCCTCAACCTTTCCTCATAGGAGAGCTGCTCCAGCCCTCTGATCATCACAGTGGCTCTCCTCTGGACCAACCCCAACAGCTCCACATCCTTCCCAGGCCTGGACACAGTACTGCAAAGAGGACCTCACAAGAGCTGAGTAGGAGGGGACAATCACCTCCCCCTCCCTGCTGGTCACCCCTTTTTCAGTGCAGCCCGGAACACACGTGGATGTATCTTTTTATATTCCCATCTATGTACATATATAGAGCACACCTACACCCCCACCATCTGCTAGAACTCCATATTCCTCCCCATAGCACCCAACAGCCCCCAGGAGCCCCATATCACCCCAAGGCCCCCACAAACCTCTCTCTCTCTAGACACCACCCCTTCAAGCCCCAGATCTGCCCATATCCTCCAATAGCTCCCCACAACCCCTACACACCCTCAGAACCCCCTTGAGCCCCTAGTCCTCCTATGGCCCACCACAGCCCCATATTCCCCCTAGAGTCCCCCTCAACTCCCTGTAGGTTTTTACAGCCCCTGCACAGCTCCCTACAGTCTTATATGACTACCTAGAGTCCCCCCACAGCCCCCTACTTTCCTACATCCCCCAGTGGCCCCCCCACATCCCTCTACGGCCCCTGAAGAAAAAACAAAACTAGAGCGCTGCAGTTAGAAAGAGACCATTGAAATCAAATGCAAAATTCACAGGCTCACAGGGAAAACTCCAAGAGAAGCAATCTACACAGAGAGATCCTTTCCCAGTGGCATTCCCCCAGTCCCAAAACCCTCTCTGGCCCCCCCACAATCCCATATCGCCCTCTCCCCCCTCTCCCCCAGCCCCATATCCCCCTCTGGCACCTCCACATCCCCATGTTCCCCTATGGCTCCTCCACAGCCCCATATCCCCCTCTGCCCCTCTCCCCCCCACCCATCAGTCCTATATCCCCCTCTGGCCCTTCCCACTCCCATATCCCCCTCTGCCACCCCTCCGAGTGCAATATGCCCCTCTGGCCCCTCCCCCGCTACCTCATATCCCCCTCTGCCCCCCACCCTTCAGTCCCATATCCCCCTCTGGCCCCTCCCAGTCCCATATCCTCTTCTGCCCGCCCCCCCACCAGACCCATATCCCCCTCTGGACCCTCCCCACAGCCCCATATCCCCCCTCTCCCCCCCCCCCCAGTCCCATATCCCCTCTCAGCCCCCTACCCACAGCTCCATATCCCCCCTCTGCCCCCTTCCCAGTCCCATATCCCACTCTGCCCCCTTCCCCCTAGTCCCAAATCCCCCTCTGCTGCCCCCCCGCACCATATCCCCCTCTGCCCACTCCCCAGTTCCATATCCCCGCTCTGACCCCCTCCCCCCACCAGTCCCTTATCTCCCTCTGGACCCTCCCACACAGCCCCATATCCCCCTCTGCCCCCCTCCCCCCCAGTCCCATCCCCCCTTCTGCCCCCCCCAGCCCTTTCCCCGCACCAGTGCCGTTCTCCCCGCACTCCGGCGGAGCTGTTCTCAGCACTCGTTCCGTGGTGCCGGTTTCCGTCCCGATGCAGCTCGCACAGCCCCGGCTGCCGCGCCGGTCCCGTTCGCCCTCGGATCGGACCGGGCTGCGGAGCCGCACTCTGTGTGGAGCCGCCCCTCCAACGGCCGGGACGCAACGCTGGTTCCCGCGCACTGCGGCTCAGCCAATCGGAGCCGGCGGAGCTGCCGCTGCCCAATGGGAGGCCGGGGGAGGGGCGGACACGGGTCAGGAGCTGGGAGCCAGGAATGGCCGCGGGGGGAGGACGGAGGTGTGAGGGAGCAGCATCCAAACAGCAGGAGAAACAGCACTGAACGGCAGCACAAACCACAGACAGGAAGCTCGGGCTGATCAAGAGCAGCACCGGGATGCGAGAGATCGTTTGCTCCCATCCACAATGGCAGCACAGCTCCTGCTGCAGGAGTGCCTTAGGAATCCAACTCCATCCCCACAGAGCAGAGATCAAGCAGGTATGATCGTGGCGTTCCTGAGACCCTATTAGCATCAGCCCCTCCCCCTTGCGCCTGCGTAGTGAGTGGTGGGGGTGGGGGTGGGATGAAGGCTCATCGTCTTCCTCGCCTTCAACTTTTTCACTATTCAGCCGTACAGGAGATGCCCCTAATGGCTACAGCTCCAGGAGACAGCCAGCTGAAGAGATGATCCATTGATGTTATGGAGCCGTTTCTGCTTTCATAACAGCCTTGTTATCACATGAATCACGTGTGTTTTGAACATGACATCTACGGATGCAGATGTAAGTTCCTCTCCAGTGACTGACGTGATTCTGTTCACTCCATGGCAAAGTCAAGGTACGTACATTCTGGAAATCTCAAACCGATGCTGTGAATCAACTTGGCCAGGCGTAAGTTCTTAATGTAATGTAAAAACGTGTTCTGTGCAGTGCGTTAAGCAATTACTTTTTCTAAGGCTATTTAAAGAAGTAGTAAAATAAATAAATAAATGGCTCGGGTGCCAGAGACATCCAAACTCTGAAAATCAAAAGTCACACTGACAGCATCAGAAATTCTTTCAGCTGCAGTTATTCAAGCCTTAACTTTCACCTTGGATTCTACTGAATTCCAGACAAGATCCTAGAGCTCCTGAACTACGGAAAACAACTAGGAAGGAATGCTGGAAATGGGACAAGATGGGATTTAGGTCATGTTATGTTATAGACACGAGTTCTAAAGCAGCATAAAATCCAAAGCAGCAGTGACGGGCCAGGGAAGCACAGAGAGAGGTATGTAGCCAGCAGTGCTCGCTTGGCAGGATTACAGAAGACAGCCGTGGAACCAAATGCTGAGTCCCTATGACACTACCCCTGCCACACAGCTGGAGAATTGCCTGCACTGTGCTGCTTTGCTGAGACTGAGGCTTGACATTTGGTGGGGAGGGGAAAGTGATAACAGTGGCTTTGCCCCCACCCCGTCTGCCAGCTGTTTCTGATGCTCGGAGAAGCAGCAATGGCATGCTCCCAGTGTGATTACTTAATCTTTTCAACATACAGATAAATGGAGTTTCCACACTCTTAAGACTAAGCAATATTTGATGCTTACATGAAGTAACTTGCTAAAGTGTGTCTAAGGAAGAAACTGAAAAGGTATTGATGGTGCGAGATAACTGGAAATAACCTGTTAAGTACAAAACTGTTGGATGCAACAGCAACATTCGCTTTTGTTTCCTGAGGGTGACTAGGAATTAGCACTTACTTAGCCATTAGTAACATGGTGTAGAGATCTCAGCCTGGGAGACAGCTCGTTGCACAAATGGCAGATGTTAATGCTCTCATGCCATGCAGCAAGCACAACATTGGTTTTTTGAACTAGGGTTTACAGCACCTTTCTGGGCATGTGATACTCACTACATAAGTGATTGCATCTGTCATGAGCAGCCTGTTTTGTATCTTGTCATGGATAGTTACCTGGTCTATTAGGTAATGATGCACTTGATAAGTACAAAGGTGTTAATGTCTTAATATTCTGTTTCTACTCAGAATACTGACCAAAGGAATAAGTTTGATGTCAGCAGTGGAGAAGCTGTGGAAAAAGCTGGCAAAGTCTTGGAGATGGTGTCTCAGTAAGTATGCTGGAAGTAGGGGGGGAAATAAAGGATGCTTCTTTCTTGCAATTTGCCACCCTCACATCTGGTCATGTTACACAGGATGTTAGTTACACAGGATCACGGAATACCGGCATCTTCACAATCTTGCAGTTCTTAAAACAGAAGTTTCTTGGACAATTTCTGCTCTGAGATAGAAATTCAGAGAAGAGTAACATTTATTTATTTATTTGTTTGTGTGCTTACTTATTAAATGCATGAAATAAATTAGTTGTTTTTCGATTTAAAGCAGTGTTTTTAAATGCATCGATCCCCATGATGAATGCAAAGAATTAGCTGGTCCCTTGCAAACTAAAGCAAGCTTTCTCCAATACTTTGAATACTGATGTATCATCCTTTCAGTGAGTGAAAAGTATTGAGTGTTTAAGCAACAGGAATAAGTGTTTGTTCTTAAAGCACAGTTGAGCATATGAGTGTGAGGAGAAAAAAAAACACCATTCCAGTGTGGGTGGTTTAATGTATATTTTAATTAATGAGTGTTTCCTGTATTTCTACTCAGTGGAGAAATGGCAGATGTGGTGTGACAGGAGAAATGTCCTTTACAGGAGAGTTAATAAAAAAAACACCTTGTCTTTTCACTTAGTCCTTTTAAAGAAGGGGAAGGATGACTATACAAGGTTTGATCAGACATAAAAACACTTCAGCATTTAGTTCTGTTATTATCTTCCTTGCTGTATAACGTGGCTCTCGGTGTAAAGGCACAGAAGAAGGTGGTAGTTGTAGATACATCTTGTATTTGTACGCCAGTAAGATTATTAAGTTATTGTTATATTCTTATAAAGTTCCTGATACCTTTCATAGCCTTTGTTAAATTAGGTTGTTCTGCCTCTAGAGCAGCTACGAATTTGAGAAGTGCCTTTGTGAGTCAGAAAAAGATCTGTAGCGTAGTATCCCATTTCCAGTGGGGAAAGAAAAGAACGGTGCAAGCATACATTTTTACTTCTCAAGCACTTCTACTGTCTCCATGGACTTAGCAGTGCATAGCTCTGCCTTATGGAAATGTATGTGATTTAGTGCTTAAAAAGGAAAACATATTTGCCTTAGGAGCCTTCCAATGTAAGATCCATAAGTACACAAGATGTATTATGTATTTTTCCAGGTCTAATGACATGGCTGGTTCACAAGAAGGCAGCAAAGAGAGTGTGCTGAAACCAGCACCTTTCAAAAGAGGCCGAGTGCAGAAACCCAAACCAAACCTAGAAAGAACTGTTGCATGGAGAAAAGAGCACGGACATGAAAAAGATCCTGAAGAGGACAAGCAGAAGGATATGCGTTACACCATGTGAATGAAAGCAAGGATTCGTGCCACAAAGATGTAAGCTTCTCAAGCAGCTGCATAGGTGTATTTTTGCTGGGCAGTGGTAAGAAAGATTTACCACTTAATCTGTAAGCATAGTATTTGTGTGTCTTATTCCTTCCAGTTAATCTGAACTGTCATAGAGTTTTCTGGTGCTTGTAATTAGATTCTGCTTTCTGTGGAGACAGAGATTATATTTCACTGATGTTTTTGTTGGTGGTGGTGGTGATACCAGATTTGAGAAGAGAAGTGCTGAACAGAAAGGACAATGT
Organism: Excalfactoria chinensis; assembly: GCF_039878825.1. NCBI lineage: Eukaryota > Metazoa > Chordata > Aves > Galliformes > Phasianidae > Excalfactoria > Excalfactoria chinensis. The sequence goes on along the minus strand of NC_092857.1, from coordinate 71,684,218 downwards.
TGAAAAAAAAACCATTTCAGATGGAATGTATGCAGAAAAGTAACAAATTTTTATCTTTAAAGTATTCGGGGATTTTAGCTGATGAACAAAAAAAAGAACTTAATTTTTGAGGTGTTTTAATACGAGAACGATTAAAGTAAATATTTTCTCTTCCTTTCATTCCAAAAAAGAGATTGGCCAAAAATGTTTTCCTTACTAGAGTGGAACTTGTCTTCTTTTTAGGGAGTGGCTGATGCTCCCAAGAAAAGCCCACAGAAGCTAAAAGCTGTTGAAAACGAAAAAGGATCTTCAGATGTCTTGAAAGACACTTCAGATCTCAGTACAGAGTAAGATTATTTTTTAAGCGGAGAGATGGAGTGGAGGATGCGCTCCAGGTTGGACGTGTCTGTGACAAGTTCTCCTTTTGGTAAAGAAAAAGGTTAATGAATAAGAATTTAAGAAATGCTGTAGATCTGTTTTGTAGTTTTAGAAATTAGTAGCTAGATGAAGGATTTGGTTAAATGTTTACATTCCTCTCAAGGTTTGACTAGAAGTTGCAGCTGTTTTGAAACTGCTTCATTTTTTTTTACATTTGCTGACCTGTCTTGAAGGTACAGGTTCTTGATGTTTGATGTGATCTTAGTTGATCTTTTTCATGGCGTCCCTTACTTTGCTCTCGTTCTAGCTACTGCTGAAAACTAAATACAAGCATGTGAAATGTGATTGGAAGAATTCATCTTGTCCCATGCCATCAACTGCCTGTTTGGTTTTTTAGGGAGTCTGGTGCTGAGATCCAAGAAGACAAAACTGTTACTTCATCAGTTCGGTTACTGAGGAGTCGATTCCATAGACCAAAGCCAAATTTCAGAACAACAAGTAGGAAGGAAGAGATGGATATAAATAAAGGTGTATCGCAGGAGGATGCCAACAAGAAGGAAAGTTTGATGCAGAGTAGTCATGAGTCTTGCGTCCCTCCAGATGCAGATGTAAGGCTTGTTTTATTTTTTCATCAGTTGGATTCCAGCTTCTGAGTTTGTGAAACTGATAGAAACACTTGATGATGTAAAGAAAAGATAAATTAATCTTTTTAGAAACAATATATTTTTTTCAAAAGCTGTGATTTTCTGTGTGGGAACTCTTGTACTTCCAGTTGTTTCTGACCTGAGGTGAACTTCATGAAATGACGGTGAAGAAATAAAAGTACTGAAAACATCTACTGAAACCTACATTTCAAGGTGTTTAGTTAAAGAAAGACTTACGAATTTTTCTTGGGAAGCCTGTGAAATGATTAGGGAGCAACTAAAAGGAGATGGTCTTTTTGGACAGGAAGTGCTCTGAGGAGCGATTAGTACTGAGCTTAGTGGACATAAAGCTATCTCCTTTTTGGGTTTAGTACCATGACTTGCTTTTGCTCATATTTGTTTTTCCTATTTTTCAGAAAGCAGAATAAAAATGTGAAGTCCTGCAATCATTGGAATCCTTAGGAAAGGCAGAGTCAGTTGGCCCACAGGATGTTTCTGAAAGCTCAAGTTTTAAGTCCCCAGACACACTTTCTGGATCAGAGTGTGGCAACATGGAGGCCTGTCTACCTGTAGATAACCTGAATGAGACCTCAAGTACTAATGCTGGGTAAGGGTCTAGCTGCATTTATACCTCGACTAACAAGGAAGGCATTTTAAAGGGAAACTGTTCTGCTGATGGATTTCTAATTGACTAAGAATGTCTAATAAAAATTCTGAATGTTACTACTTGTAGATTTAACGCTAGTTGTATGAAAGCCCTAGTTACTGCTATGCTAAGCATCACATGAATGAATGTTTACTTTAGATTGAGAGAGCAGTTTGTGCTGTAAGGGATCTTAAAGACTATCTCATTTCAACTGTCCTGCCATACCTCCCACTAGATCAGGATGTTCAGATCTGCTAACCAAACTAGCCTTGAACACCTGCCTCTAGGTGTGGGGCACCCATAGCTCTGGGCAACCACCGCTCTTCCAGGCTCCTGTGAAGTCTATCTCTGTGCTTATTATATGCCCACTTTAAATATTGAAATGACTCAATGAGGTTTCCCCCCCAGCCTTCTCTTTTGCAGGCTGAAGGAACTCAGTTCTCTGTCTTTCTGCACAGGGGAGACTCTTGTGGCTCTGATCATTCTTGTGGTACTTCTCTGCACTTTCAGTAATAGATCTACATATTTCTTGTGCTGAGGACCCCACAGCTGGATGCAGTACTCTCCATGGGGTCTCCTGAAAGCTGAGTAGGTGGGGAGAAACACCTTCCCCACCCTGTTGGCTTCTTTTGGTTGCAGACCAGAATATGACTGCCTCTGGGCTGCAAGTGCATGTTGCCAGCTCGTATCCAGCTTTTCATCTCTTAAGCCCTTATCCACTGTGCTGCTCTCATTCAGGTCACCCTCCCAGTCTTTACAAGTGTTGGGCATTACCCCAACCTTTCTGCAGGATGCCGTGCTGCAATTTGTTGAGCTTCACGAGATGCACATGGGCTGACTTCTTGTGGGTTGTCTGAATGGCATCCCTTCCTTCTCTTGTTTCAACTTCACCACTCAGTTTGATATCATCCATAGACTTGCAGAGGATACACGCAACACCACTGTCTCATTACTGAAGCTTTTAAATGGTATTACTCTCAGTATGGACTCCTGAGAGATGCTGTTTGCTACTGCTTTGCATTTGGACACTGAGCTGCTAACTGCAATTCTTTAGATACATCTATTCAGCCACTTCCAAATCCATCTAGTAATCTGCTCATTACATCCGTATCTCTCCAATTTAGAAGCAAGAGTGTTGTGGGGGATCCCTCCCCACACTGTGTTCCTTGATTTATTTTGCCCAATGGAAAGGTAGTGACTATAGCATACTTCCCTGACACCGATTAGGTGCACCAAAACAATTTATTAAATGTATTCTGAACAAGATTTTGCACATATATCTATATCTATACAAGTTTGTGTAGCCAGTGGGATACAGTGCATATTGCTAATGTTAGGTTCAGCTTTGTATTCTTACATCAATGACTAAACAGTCCAGCCATAAAAAATGACAGGAACATGGCTTTTTGGAAAAGACAAGAAAAAATTTCTTGTTACTGAATGCACGAGGAAACACCTTAGTAATCCATCAGGGTGTTTTGGGGAATTGCTGCTGTTCATTTAGAGAGCTAAGATTATTCATATGTCTAATTCTGAATATTTCACTTTAGGCAGCAGAAGAGGAGGACCCACAGAACCCAAATGATGATGCTTCCTCTGCTTCTGGATCAAATTCTGGCCCTGATTTTAACTATATCTTAAACATGTCTCTGTGGTCTCTCACAAAAGAGGAAGTGGAAGAGCTCATTAAGCACAGAGTTTCAAAGGTTGGTACAGTGTGAGAGGCTTCTTTTGAAATGATTTAATAATTACGGATGTGCCCAATTGTGAATGTTCAGTTCAGATAGTATTTACTAAGTTACTTGTAACTTATGATTCAGCCAACTCATAACGTAAAAACTTATATTTTATATGCTACTTTCACATTTTAGGAGAGAGAACTAAATGACCTTAAAAGGAAATCTGCTTCAGATCTCTGGAAAGAAGACTTAGCAGCTTTTGTTGAAGAGCTTGAAGTATGTTTTACAAATCTTTCTAAAAAATATATATTAAAAATAAGCAAAAACAAAACAAAACAAAAAAAACAAAACAAAACAAAAAGCAGATTGCTCTCCAAATGTAGGGGCAAGTGGGAAATCTGATTTGTTCTCAGGGATTCTTTCTTGTATTTGTACAGTACAGTGCTTTTCCCAAGTCTGTGAAAGAAAAACTACCAGGAACAAATTTGTTTTCAAATGTCAAAAAAACTGGGAGTAGTAACTAGCAATTCTAAGTGAGGAAGCATTATCAAATGTAAAGCCACAAATTTGGGAACAAAGCATGTAGAGCAGAAGTGCTAGACAAAAGGCTTTTACCTTGCCTCATTAGTATCTCTGGCAAAAAGGTAAAGGCGTATTGATGGGTAACTTGCTGAGCCTCAACCTTCAGTGTTTCCTGAAAATGGCTGATGTAATCTTTTGAAGTAACACAGGATAATACAAATAAGATGTTTATTTCTCTGCATGTTCATGGTGCAGATGCAATTGGAAGTATTCTGTGCTGAAACCTCAACTTCTGTAATAAAAAACTGGAAAGGACTGGAAAATGTGCCTTAAAAAACTTAATCTAAAAGCTCACTGCTTGCTTTAAAAACCGAAGGACTGAAAAGTTATATCAGTACCTAGCGATACACGTGAGGAAGAGAAACTTGATGAAAGAAAGATATTCGAAAGTCTCCAAAAGTTTTCATTTGTTTGGGCTTGAAAAAAAGCGTAGTTTTTAACCACATGAAGTAGGGAAGAATTTACCAAGATTAAGTGATTGATTTTCCATTAGTAAAATGTGCGCTATAATTCAGCTGACAATTAAGGGCAATCCTCTACTCCATGTTAATAAAGACTGAAAAAGTACCATGTTTTGCCTTTACTGAAAATGAACATGTTTCCCACTCGCCCCTGGTTTTTTGTTAGAAAGTAGAAGCACAGGAAAGAGATGACATTCTGACAGGCATGATTGGCAAGCCAATAAAAGGTGAATTTGGTAAACCCAAGATGAAGAAGCTACAGTTGGAAGAGACCATGCCATCACCATTTCGTAGAAGAATAGTTCCACAGATTACATCTGCCTTGAAAGCTGACGCCGGTTGGAAACTGCTGAAAAGGCAAAAGGTAAACCAGTAACCTTACCTGCCCCAATTCTCTAAATAATGGAAAACTGATCTTGTCCTGTCCTGAAAAGCTCCAGTAACCTTTTAAAAACAATAATTTGACTGCTCAGGAGCTATAACTTCAAATTAGAGACTTCTCTACTTTTCTGTCTTAGAGCGAATTTGTTTGGCAGCAGCAGCTGGTTAACCTCTATATGAAATTTTCATCACGTTCTTAATTTTTCCTTTAGGGAGTAAAACAAAACTTATAATGTTTAAAGAAAACATTTCAGGATAAACTATGCTAAGATTATGCAACATAAACAATTAGAAAAGGCAGAAGTTGTGTTTTTTTTTCCCCTGACTGTTAGAGATGCTTTAACTTGTTACAGGTACTAGAGTAAGAAGAGCGCCATCACCTACAAAATCCAGTGCAAAACAAGTGAAGAAACGAAACCCCTGGTCAGATGATGAATCCAAGTCTGAAAGAGATTTAGAAGAGAGTGAGCCTGTGATTATTCCAAGAGACTCGCTGCTTAGGAGAGCTGCAGGTACTCCAGCTTTTGTGAAACGTGTACTGAGGCAGAAAGTTTAAACTGCTAACCTGTGTTTTCCTTGGACTGCAGCGCTCCTTAAGGACATTATCTGCTGCAGATAACTTGCGTTTTATTCTCTTCACTGTGATGTTTGTGAAAAAGCCCTTAATGACAAGACCAAGAGTTGCTGTGAAAGATTGTGTAACTTGATCCAGAAATCTTTCACCTTATCCAAAATACTAGAGTAGAAATTACTAAAAAAAGAAGAGAAGAGGTTTTTGCTCATATCCAAACTGAACCTCCTCTGGTGCATCTTGAAGCCATTCCCTTTCATCCAGTCTCTAGTTACCTGGGAGAGGAGGCCAACCCCCACCTCGCCACAACCTCCTTTCACGCAGTTGTAAAGAGTGATCAGATCACCCATGAGCCTCCTCTTCTGCAGACTGAACAATCCCAGTTCTCTCAACCATAAGATGTGTGCCCCAGTCTCCTCACAGCTTTGTTGTCCTTCTCTGGACATGCTTCAGGGCCTGGATTCCTTCATGTAGTGAAAGACCCAAAACTGAACATGGTGTTCAAGATGCGATCTGGCCAGAGCTGAGTACAGAGGGACAGGGAGATCACCTCCCTGCTCCTGCTGGTCGCACTACTTCTGATGTTTGGTAGCAGTTTAAATGATGTGCCTCTATTCTTCTAGACTCAAACAAGACTTTTTTTTTTTTTCCCTCAAATTCTTTTGTAATCTGAGGCAGGCCCTGCTGAGTGACTTCCCCTTGCATTTATTTATGTGGTAACATAACTATACTGAAGTATGTAAAAATGTATTTTTCTTTTAGCTGTGAGGCCCAAGTATACATTTGACTTCTCAAAAGAAGAAGACGATGCCGATGATGCTGATGATACCAACAATAACAATGATTTAGATGAGCTTAAAGTAAAAGCTTCTCCAGGTATAAATGACAGAGAGGAGGAGTTCATTCCATCAGACAGTAGAAGAATAGTTCCACAGATTACATCTGCCATTAGGAAACTGCTGAAAAGGAAAAAGGTAAACTAACTGTTGCTATAGTGACATTATTTAACTGCTATATTTTTCTGTGCTGATAATGCAAATCCAAAGACTAGATCCCGTTAGACCCCATTAGTACTGAATGTATGTATGATGTTTTTCTAACTTCATGTGTAAAGAAATTAATGCCGGACTTATTTTATATTTGAAAGCCTATTATGACTACTTATTGCTGGAGTGTTTTTGTTGCTTTTTTTTCCCTTCCAATACTATTAAAATTGGCAATGTAATAGTCTACTTTAATTTATTCTCTGCTAAAAATTGTATTGCAGTTTATGACAGTATCACAGTATCACAGTATCGTGCGAGTTGGAAGGGACCTTAGTGATCATCGAGTCCAACTCCTGGGATTCGAGCCCTCTAGTGTAGCAGAGCGGCAGTTCTGCCACTTGCGCCACAGGGGGGATTCGAACCTGGGCCTCCAGTGTTGCAAGCGGCCGTTCTAACAGTGTGCGCCACCGGTTGTTATTTATTTATCATATTTATTGTTGAAATATAAAGGTATAACTTTATTTTGACCAACTTGTTAATATTTTTAGGGTGATGCTGATTCTGTAGCAATATAAATGGAATCTGATGAAGAATTTGGTGGTGCGCAAGCTGCGGGTGGTGGGGATGACTCGGTGAATACAGCAGCCCCAGCAGATCAAATCGTTAAAGTGAAGAGAGAGAAGAAGGAGCCTGGTGAGATATCCTTACGCAGTCATCATTAAGCTGGAATGAGTACTAATTTGGCATTAATTGTATTTTTCACACATTATGAGAAGGGAAATATACCACAATAAGAATTTCATCTGATTTTCTTCCTTAAAGAGATGTGTAGAAATACTTCAAAACACTTCTGTATTACTTTCAGCATACATGGAAATTAAAAGCAGAGGTATTCAATGCTCAAGTTAAACATGCGGACACGTCTATTATGGTTCTCTAGTTGTAGTAACTTACTGAAATTTCTGTTGAGTATTCTGCTTCTCTTGAGATGGGGATCTTCTGCTTTCTACATATGGTTTTGAGGGGGAGGGATCTAAATCGTTGAATATGTGAGCAGAAAAAAAATAGATTATTTTTTACATAATTAGATGGTGTACAAATGAAAATATATGACGTGTATGTTCTCTGCCACTGAAGGACCAAGCCCCGAACTTCAGTCTCAGTGTACAGTACAGCTTGCAGAACTTGAATAAACAAACTTATTTTCCGATTTACATATTCAGTCATGGTGACTTTTAGAAAGTATGCACACTGTGGTGTGGCAAACTAACCAATGTCTATGTTAACTTTTTTCCTATTAATAGGAATTTATTATTACTGTTTGAGAAATACGGTGATAATTGGGGGAGAGTCATGACAGGCAGTAACAAAACAGAAAGCTAAAGGAATAAAGAGAAGATCTGAGTATGAATAGATAACCCCCATAAATAGAGAAGCACCCTGAGTACGGTTATGACCACCCTCATTAGTGTTGAGCCAGAGTCAATTAGTCCAGCTTTAGCTGAGCTTGCCCTGCAATTGTATTGTACCACCTCCAACAGTGTATCCTCTGCTTTGCGTGTTAATGGATTTGTCCAGTAACCTTACCTGCCCCAATTCTCTGAATAATGGAAAACTGATCTTGTCCTGTCCTGAAAAGCTCCAGTAACCTTTTAAAAACAATAATTTGACTGCTCAGGAGCTATAACTTCAAATTAGAGACTTCTCTACTTTTCTGTCTTAGAGCGAATTTGTTTGGCAGCAGCAGCTGGTTAACCTCCATATGAAATTTTCATCACGTTCTTAATTTTTCCTTTAGGGAGTAAAACAAAACTTATAATGTTTAAAGAAAACATTTCAGGATAAACTATGCTAAGATTATGCAACATAAACAATTAGAAAAGGCAGAAGTTGTGTTTTTTTTTCCCCTGACTGTTAGAGATGCTTTAACTTGTTACAGGTACTAGAGTAAGAAGAGCGCCATCACCTACAAAATCCAGTGCAAAACAAGTGAAGAAACGAAACCCCTGGTCAGATGATGAATCCAAGTCTGAAAGAGATTTAGAAGAGAGTGAGCCTGTGATTATTCCAAGAGACTCGCTGCTTAGGAGAGCTGCAGGTACTCCAGCTTTTGTGAAACGTGTACTGAGGCAGAAAGTTTAAACTGCTAACCTGTGTTTTCCTTGGACTGCAGCACTCCTTAAGGACATTATCTGCTGCAGATAACTTGCGTTTTATTCTCTTCACTGTGATGTTTGTGAAAAAGCCCTTAATGACAAGACCAAGAGTTGCTGTGAAAGATTGTGTAACTTGATCCAGAAATCTTTCACCTTATCCAAAATACTAGAGTAGAAATTACTAAAAAAAGAAGAGAAGAGGTTTTTGCTCATATCCAAACTGAACCTCCTCTGGTGCATCTTGAAGCCATTCCCTGTCATCCAGTCTCTAGTTACCTGGGAGAGGAGACCAACCCCCACCTCGCCACAACCTCCTTTCACGCAGTTTTAAAGAGTTGTAAAGAAATATTCCACAATAAGAATTTCATCTGATTTTCTTTCTTAAAGAGATGTGTAGAAATACTTCAAAGCACTTCTGTATTACTTTCAGCATATGTGGAAATTAAAAGCAGAGGTATTCAATGCTCAAGTTAAACATTAGCTGTTTTTACAGAATACGTACGGGGTTTTATGTCATAAATTGAAACTTAATGCAGTAGTCTTAAGAGTAATGATATTGGGATTTATGCAGGGGAAAAGAAATAAGAGGTTCTGTTCCTTAGAGGAACATGGCTTGTATTGTAGGCACATGGTACACACGTAGCCTATCTGTAGTATCAGAAAGGTGTATCTGTGAGATTGATCTTGACTGTAACCGATAAGGATGATTTAAAATACGCAGTGAACAAATCTTATTCTGAACATACTCTGTGGTTATAGATACAACAAAATTGGACAGTGATGAGGAGGATTCTACTCCTGTTTTCTCATCACCTTTCGCCTCAAAGCAAACAGAGAAAATTCTAAGTAAAACAGTAGCTGCTAAAAAAGGTAAGTGTAGGATTACCATGTAAATCAAGTTTTTTCAAGTTCTTCACTTCCATCTTTGCATCATCTCTTCACCATCATCATCTTAAAAGTGGGAAGAGCATTCATTTATTTCAAATTCAGTGGCACTGCAGGAGAAGGTGTGAATTTCTTCCAGCTTCTTAATGATATTAATTTCTTTCTTTCTACCATAATGTCAATACTTACTGTGTATGGAGTTCAGCCTTTTAGTTAAAGCAATGGAAGGGTTTAACCCTCGGGGAATAAATGAGACATGATGTCCTTGTGGTTGAAGATAGTCTTCTATAATGCATCTAACTTACTAACGTTAGAAGTAAAAACAACTGTGCAAAGGAGGAATCCCCAAGAAGTACATTAAGTCCTAAGCAGACCATGTACTTGGCATAGTTGTACTTAACTGGGTTTTTTTGATACACGGAATGGAAAGTTATCTTCACACTTCAGAGGTAGAAGTTTCTTCATTTGTTAGTGAGGCTTTTAG